>NC_041392.1:130804157-130904946 GCF_002162155.2 Triticum dicoccoides | reverse complement strand
TCGCAGTTTGGGGGCTCGACATTCTGGGCCCGTTTCCTCGCGTGCCAGGGGGCTATCGCTACCTCTACGTCGCCGTGGACAAGTTCACCAAGTGGGCCGAGGTGGAAGTTGTCCGCACAATCCTGGTAGGCTCGGCAGTCAAGTTCATCAAGGGCCTCGTGAGCCAGTTTGGGGTGCCTAACCGCATCATCACTAACAACGGTTCGCAATTCACCAGTAATCTCTTCAAAACGTATTGTGCTAACCTTGGAACGCAGATATGCTACGCTTCGGTAGCACACCCCTGGAGCAAGGGCCAGGCTGAACGATCCAACACTGAGGTCCTGAGGGGCCTCAAGGCCAGGACCTTCAAGAAGAAGCTAGAGGCCTATGGCAGGGGCTGGTACAAAGAGCTCCAGTCCGTGCTGTGGTCAATCCGCACGACAGCGACCAAGCCGACTGGTGAGGCCCCGTTTTTCCTCGTCTACGGAGCAGAGGCTGTTCTCCCTCACGAGGTCAGGTGTCGCTCCGCGTAGGTCCTGGCATTCGATGAGGCTCAGCAGGACGCCATGCGGGGGACGGATCTCATGCTGGGGGAGGAACGTCGTCGGGAAGCTGCACTGCGAGCGGCAAGGTATCAACAGGCGCTACGACGATACCACTGCCGCAACATCCGCCCAGGACCCTTGAGGTAGGGGATCTCGTACTCAGACGGGTTCTCTCCAGGGAGGGGCTTCACAAGCTCTCTCCCATGTGGGAGGGCCCGTTCAAGGTTGTTCATGTTTCCAGGCCTGGCTCCGCGCGCTTGGAGACTCCGGAGGGAGTACCCATCCAGAACGCATGGAACATTCAACATCTCCGGAGGTTCTACCCCTGAGCGAGGCCTAGCGCCTACAAAAGGCCCGGTGCTTGTGAAGAAGGCCAATGCCTGTGAAGCTATCGCGTTTTGAGAAAGGCCCGGTGCCTGTGAAGCTATCGCGTTTTCGGAAAGGCCCAGTGCCTGTGAAGAAGGCCAATGCCTGTGAAGCTATCGCGTTTTGGGAAAGGCCCGGTGCCCATGAAGAAGGCCAATGTCTGTGAAGCTATCACGTTTTGGGAAAGGCCCAGTGCCTATGAAGAAGGCCAATGCCTGTGAAGCTATCGCGTTTTGGGAAAGGCCCAGTGCCTGTGAAGAAGGCAAATGCCTGTGAAGGTCGCCGCCCGTGACACTCTCACGTAATAATGAGTGGGGTTGTACATGCCCCGGAGTCTCTAGAGTGCCGCCCTCGGGCCTCGGGGGCTCCCGCCCATGCCCAGTGGCAGCACTTAGCTCTGCGCTGGTGAGAAGACGTCGAAGACTAGAATAGGTGCCAGACGCGGCTTTCCCATTTGCTTTCTGCAGTTGGCTTGTTTATTCCCGTTTGAAGTTTTATTGGAGTTGTTGGCGTTCCTGGCTTATGACTCTTTGTCATTTTCGCTCGCTTGCCTCGTTTTCTCTCGCACAAGTCTCGCGAGGGAGTCACGGGCGCCCTCGCAAGTGTTTTCTGCCCCGATCGTTTGGAGCTTCCCTATCCGAGTCCTCTGCGGGAGCACCCTCCCAGTCCGTGCCCCACGGGCATCGCGACACGAGCGCGGGACCTAGGCTGATTGCCCCCACAACCAAGACCGTAAGCTACCCCTCTAACTAATCCTTGCAGGGCATGAAGCGCGCGGCGAGGCCTCAGCCTCTGGAGGCGAGGGCCGCGTCAAGCTCCACCAATCTCAAATGACTCCCACACATGGACATGCAGCACGGAAACATAGCGCAGAAATGGCAAAAGCAACGCGACACTTGACAGCAACAGTTCTAACACGCCCCCACGGGCCCCTGTACTACCTTCTTTTTACGTAGGAAAGGAAGGAAACAAAATGGACACGACCTGTCCAACACCAACCTACAGCAAAAGCTTGAGCTGCTCCTAGGGTTCAGGCGGATGCCTCCTCTCGCTTCACCAGGGCGCGGCGGCGGTTGGACCCGCTGCCTTCACCCAGGCGGGCGCGACGGCGTGGGGGCTAGTCACAGCCACCGCTGGAGGAGCTGCTGCCTCAGGGAGAGTCGCCGAAACTTGGCGAACCCCGAGCACCGCCGCCTGTACGCCAGTCGCCATCTTCATCCTGGTCAGTGCCGGGGCTGGGTAGGCGGCCGCGGTCGTCGTCTTCAGGGCAGCACCCGGTACGGCGACCATCTTCCCCAAACACCCTCACATAGAGGGTGGCATCACCATCGAACTTGAAGTACATGGTACACCATCGGCCTAGGCCGCGCGTGCGGGAAAACGTTTGCCAGCCGTGCGTCAGGGCCCCTTTCCTAGAGACGGAGACCTCCAGCGAAGCCCAGGAGGCCCTGCTGCAGCAGCCGTCTGCCTAGAGCCAGAAGCCCCACCGAGCACTGGCTGACAGTTCATCTACGAAGAAACGTGGGAGCTGGAGCCGGGAGCTGGATGGTCTGCCGACCACACGACGAACTCCGGCAGCACCTTCGCAGAGCGGAAGCATGGTCTAGGGGGGCGCACACCCACGGTGTGCCCCTCGTCGGCAACCGGGTGCTCACCACCGCGCAGGGAACCGCCTCCATGACCGCGAGAGGCTACCACAGGGACGATGGTGTACTTGCAAGGGCGGCCTCGGCCGCTCTTGGTCGGGGGAGGGTCAGGCCCAGCCCGGGGGGCCTTTCCTTTCTCCGCGGCCGAGAATCTCTTTGGGGCCATGGGGACGGCGATTAGCCAAGAAGAAGAAGAGGAGCAGCAAGAAGGGATGGACTGAAGGGGCTCGCCCAGCCCCGTACTTATAGCCGGAGGAGGCCAACCGCCGAGCACCACGATCGTAGGTAATCATGACCGCTTTCTCTGCATGCAGGGACTTGTCAAGTCATACGATCGCCGAGGCATCGTGGGAAGCGCATACGCCCACGTCTAGTCAACCGCCACGTGGCGCCCAAGGCCGTAGGCTGTTAGGGCCCGCGGCGCTTCGTACTTGTCCCTTCACTTCTCTGCTAAGCCAAGCCCACGCGCGCCTTGCACCCAGGGGTTACTATCGGTGTTCTGGGAACGGGGGTCCCCAGACTTGCCTGCCTGCGGCCTGCGGCGTGGCTCAGGTGGGGGCCCAGTGCGGTCCATCTTCATCAGCCCAAGCTCAAGACCCTCGCGAGGGGCCAAGCCTCGCGGGGCGGACAACAGGAAGCTTCCTCAACAGCGGCCTCATCAGGCAGGCTCGCGAGGAGGCAGAGAGATCATTGCAAGGGTACCTCGCGAGGATCCCATGATGCAAGCCATAACAATCGAGGCCAGGCGGGTGCCAGGCGGGCGCCGGCCTGCGCAGGGTCCTTGTTTCCCCTTTGGTGCAAAGGGGGCAAGCGCATGCCAAGGTATCAGGCAAAGGTTACCATTCCGGTGCAACGAGACCAAGACCAGCCGGACGACCGGACGGAGGTCACCGTGGAGCCCAAGACAGCGTCATCACCAGTGCTTTTGGCAGCCGAAGACCACCTTTGGTCAAGATAACTTGTACTATATGTTCCCCTTCAAAATGGTCAATTGTTGGCGCCCTTCCCGCTCAATTATTTGGGGAGAGGCCCAGGGCCTCTATAAATAGAGCTAGCCTCCAGAAAGGAGAGGGGAGAGGGAAGAACCCAGTAGAGACTAAGTAGAACACACCACACCAGCTCAAGAACACCCCTCGCGAGGTTGTTCTTCCCTTGTACTGTCCATCATCAACCCCAGAGGCAATCCACCACACCACACACTGGAGTAGGGTATTACACCACAACGGTGGCCCGAACCAGTATAAACCTCGTGTCTCTTGTGTTGTTCATCATTTTCATCTTAGTTCGCACGAGAGGATCGGACGTAGATCGGTAGGGGAGAGATCTTCGCGCGCACCCCAGTGTTCGAACCTCAAGGGTCTGCCGAAACCCGAAATCCGACACTGTTGCCACTCCTTATTCCATAATCTATCAAATCTTTATCCAAAACTTGAAAACTTCACAAGACAAAACTTCAACAGAAAATCTCATGAGCTCCGTTAGTATAAGAAAACAAATCACCACTTAAGGTACTGTAATGAACTCATTATTTATTTATATTGGTGTTAAACCTACTGTATTCCAACTTCTCTATGGTTCATACCCCCCGATACTAGCCACAGATTCATCGAAATAAGCAAACAACACACGAAAAACAGAATCTGTCAAAAACAGAACAGTATGTAGTAATCTGTAGGTTTAGAATACTTCTGTAACCTGAAAAATTCTGAAATAAATTGGTGGACATGAGGAATTTGTCTATTAATAATCTGCAAAAATAATCAACCTAATGGCATTCTCCAGTAAAAGAAGGAAGCAAATCTCGTGAGCGCTAAAGTTTCTGTTTTTTACAGCAAGATCGCAAAAACTTCCCCCAAGTCTTCCCAAAGGTTCTGCTTGGCACAAACACTAATTAAAAGTATAAAACCACATCTAAACAGAAGCTAGATGAATTATTTATTACTAAACAGAACCAAAAAGCAAAAAACAAAAATAAAATTGGGTTGCCTCCCAACAAGCGCTATCATTTAACGCGCCTAGCTAGGCATAAAAACAAGAATAGATCTAGGTATTGTCATGATAATGATAAGGTAAATTGTGAAAACTCATCTGATACTCCCTACGTTCGGCAGCAAGATTTCTTTGTGACAAGAAAAAGTAATCAAAAGGGCTAAATTTAATGGGACAAAAGTCGCCAAAATCAAGCTCAGGAGGTATTGGTTCCTCCTTTGGCCCCTCATATTGTACAATCAATTCATCATTATAAGCATTCTTTTGGCAAAAAGTCATGAGCCTTTGTTCAAGGGAAAAACCCAACCCATTGTTTTGGATAGCAAAATTATCGTTAAGTTCAGAAATCCTATCAACAAGAACATCGGTAAGAACCTTGTTTCTAAGGTTTTCGTTAAAAGCAACACGGTCTAAAGATCGTAAGCGCATTATATCCTCTTGATAAAAAAGGATTGCTTCTATGGGAGGACGGCCATCATCCACCCTATAATGCGCAAAAATTTCATTGGCCTCTTTTATTATAAATCTGAACTCATGAGCTAAAAAGATGGTAGCTGCTCGCTTAACACAAGAATGCTCAATATTAGAAAATTCTAGAAAGATCCTCTGTATGCAAGGATGCATATGGATAAATTGTCTTTCAAGTTCAAAAACAAGCAACGATATAGCATCCGCAAGACTACTAGTTTTATGAAGAATAGACCCTCTCATGGTGGGCAAAGCACCGGCACAAGTAAAGAAATCTTGAATAACTCCTTTTCCAATAATATTACCACTACCAATCCAAAACTTTTTAGTGTGTAAAATAGTGGGTTCTTCATGAGGATCAACAAAAGTATCAAAGTTTTCCATGTTATTACCACTATCCTTATCAATGATAACCTCCCCAATTTCAGACATGATGGCAGCAAGAGGCAAGCAAAAAGAGGCAAACAGAAAAGGAGGGCGAATAAAACGGCTAGAGTGAAGTGGGGAGAGGAAAACGAGAGTTAAATGGCAAATAATGTAATGCGAGGGATAAGAGTTTGTGATGTGTACTTGGCATGTCTTGACTTGTGCGTAGATCTCCCCGGCAACGGCGCCAGAAATGGCTTGTTGACGGGAGATCAAATCTTGACTTGACTTGGTGCAACCTCCCCGGCAACGGCGCTAGAAATCCTTCTTGCTACCTCCTGAGCACTGCGTTGGTTTTCCCTTGAAGAGGAAAGGGTGATGCAGCAAATTGATACGTCCATTTTGCATCATGCTTTTATATCGATATTTATTGAATTATGGACTTTTATTTCACTTTATGTCACAATACTTATGGCTATTCTCTCGTATTTTATAAGGTTTACATAAGGAGGGAGAATGCCGGCAGCTGGAATTCTGGGCTGGAAAAGGAGCAAATATTAGAGACCTATTCTGCGCAACTCCAAAAGTCCTGAAACTCCACGGAACATCTAAAAGAAATAAAGAAAAATCCTCGCCAAAGATGAAGGCCAGGGGGCACAGACCCTGCTCACAAGGGTGGGGCCCCCCCTAGGGCGCGCCCCCCTACCTCGTGGGCCCCCTGATGGCTCTCTGACGCCCATCTTCTCCTATATGAAGTCTTTCGATGAGAAAAAAATAAGAAGGAACTTTTCGGGACGAGACTCCGCCGCCACGAGGCGGAACCTTGGCGGATCCAATCTAGAGCTCCGGTAGAGCTGTTCTGCCGGGGAAACTTCCCTCCGGGAGGGGGAAATCATCACCATCGTCATCACCAACGCTCCTCTCATCGGGAGAGGACAATCTCCATCAACATCTTCACCAGCACCATCTCGTCTCCAAACCCTAGTTCATCTCTTGTATCCAATTCTTGTCTCAAAGTTTGGGATTGGTGCTAGTAGGTTGCTAGTAGTGTTGATTACTCCGTGTAGTTGATGCTAGTTGGTTTATTTGGTGGAAGTTCATATGTTCAGATCCTATATGCATATTATTACCCCTTTGATTATGAACATGAATATGCTTTGTGAGTAATTACGTTCGTTCCTGAGGACAAGGGAGAAGTCTTGCTATGAGTAGTCATGTGAATTTGGTATTCGTTTGATATTTTGATAAGATGTATGTTGTCTAGCCTCTAGTGGTGTTATGTGAACGTCGACTACATAACACTTCACCATTATTTGGGCCTAGAGGAAGGCATTGGGAAGTAATAAGTAGATGATGGGTTGCTAGAGTGACAGAAGCTTAAACCCTAGTTTATGTGTTGCTTTGTAAGGGGCTGATTTGGATCCACATGTTTCATGCTACGGTTAGGTTTACCTTAATACTTTTGTTGTAGTTGCGGATGCTTGCAATAGAGGTTAATCATAAGTGGGATGCTTGTTCAAGTAAGAACAACACCCAAGCACTGGTCCACCCACATATCAAATTATCAAAGTATCGAACGTGAATCATATGAACGTGATGAAAACTAGCTTGACGATATTCCCATGTGTCCTCGGGAGCGCTTTTACTATTATAAGAGTTTGTTCCGGATTTTCCTTTGCTACAAAAGGATTGGGCCATCTTGCTGCACTTTATTTACTTTTGTTACTTGTTGCTCGTTACAATTTATCCTATCACAAAACTATCTGTTACCACTTATTTCAGTACTTGCAGAGAATACCTTGCTGAAAACCGCTTATCATTTCCTTCTGCTCCTCGTTGGGTTCGACACTCTTACTTATCGAAAGGACTACGATAGATCCCCTATACTTGTGGGTCGTCAAGACTCTTTTCTGGCACCGTTGCCGGGGAGTGTAGCGCCTTTGGTAGGTGGAATTTGGTAAGGAAAATTTATATAGTGTGCTGAAATTTACTGTCACTTGCTACTATGGATAGTAATTCTCTGAGAGGCTTGTTCGGGGTATCTTCACCCCGTCCAGTAGAGCGAAGAGTTGCTCCTCAACCTACTAAACCTATTGAAAATGAAACTCCTTTTGAATTTCCTTCGGGTATGATGGAAAAACTGCTAGCTAACCCTTTTACAGGAGATGGAACGAAGCATCCTGATGAGCACTTAATATATGTGGATGAAGTTTGTGGATTATTTAAGCTTGCAGGTATACCCGATGATGTTGCTAAGAAGAAGGTCTTCCCTTTATCTTTGAAGGGTGACGCATTGATATGGTATAGGCTATGTGATGATATGAGATCATGGGACTATAAAAGATTGAAGCTGGAATTTTGTCAAAAGTATTACCCTATGCATCTTGTTCATCGTGATCGCAATTATATATATAATTTCTGGCCTCACGAAGGAGAAAGCATCGCTCAAGATTGGGGGAGGCTTAAATCCATGTTATATTCATGCCCCAATCATGAGCTCTCAAGAGAAATGATTATTCAAAATTTATATGCTCGGCTTTCTGATAACAATCGCACCATGCTCGATACTTCTTGTGCTGGCTCTTTTATGATGAAGACTACTGAATTCAGATGGAATTTATTGGATAGAATTAAACGCAACTCTGAAGATTGGGACCTCGACGAAGGTAAGAAGTCAAGTATGACACCTAAGTTTGATTGTGTTAAATCTTTTGTGGATACCGATATTTTCTGTAAGTTTAGCACTAAATATGGACTTGACTCTGAGATAGTAGCTTCTTTCTGTGAATCTTTTGCTACTTATGTTGATCTCCCTAAGGAGAAGTGGTTTAAATATCATCCTCCCATAGAAGTAAAAGTAGCTGCACCTATTAAAGTTGAAGAAAAGACTGTCACTTATAATGATCCTATCGTTCCTACTTCTTATATTGAGAAACCACCTTTCCCTGTTAGAATAAAGGATCATGCTAAAGCTTCAACTGTTGTTCGTAAAAGCAATATTAGAACTTATACACCTCCTGAGCAAGTTAAAGTAGAACCTAATATTGCTATTGTTAAAGATCTCTTGTCTGATAATATTGATGGGCATGTTATTCAATTCGAAGGTGAAACTGCTAGAATTGCTAAACCTTGTGCTAAAGATAAACATAGACCTGTGGTAGGCGTGCCTGTTATTTTTGTTAAAATAGGAGATCATTGTTATCATGGCTTATGTGATATGGGTGCTAGTGCTAGTGTAATACCTATTGACTTATATGAAGAAATTAAGAATGAAATTGCACCTGCTGAGTTAGAAGATATTGATGTTACTATTAAACTTGCTAATAGAGATATTGATGTTACTATTGCACCAATTGGAATTGTTAGAGATGTTGAAGTCTTGTGTGGGAAAACTAAATATCCTGCTGATTTTCTTGTTCTTGGTTCCCCACAAGATAACTTTTGTCCCATTATATTTGGTAGACCCTTCTTAAATACTGTCAATGCTACCATAGATTGCACAAAGAATGTTGTTACTATTGGCTTGGATGATATGGTTCATGAGTTTAATATCTCTAAATTTAGTAAACAACATCATGAGGAAGAATTACCTAGAAAGGATGAAATTATTGGTCTTGCTTCTATTGCCGTACCTCCTAGTGATCCTTTAGAACACTATTTGCTAGACCATGAAAATGATACGTTCATGAATGAAAGAAGGGAAATAGATGAAGTATTCTTTAAACAGGAACCTATTCTGCAACATAATTTGCCTGTTGAAATTTTAGGGGATCCACCTCCACCCAAGGGAGATCTTGTGTTTGAGCTTAAACCCTTGCCTGATAATCTTAAATATGCTTATCTTGATGAAAAGAATATATATCATGTTATTATTAGCGCTAACCTTTCAGAGCATGAAGAAGAAAGATTATTGAAAACTCTGAAGAAGCACCGTGCTGCTATTGGATATACTCTCAATGATCTTAAGGGCATTAGTCCCACTCTATGTCAACATAAAATAAATTTAGAAGCAGATGCCAAACCAGTTCGTGATCCTCAACGACGTCTGAATCCTAAAATGAAAGAAGTGGTAAGAAAAGAAATACTAAAGCTTCTGGAGGCAGGTATAATCTATCCCGTTGCTGATAGTGAGTGGGTAAGTCATGTCCATTGTGTCCCTAAGAAGGGAGGTATTACTGTTGTTCCTAATAATAAAGATGAATTGATTCCACAAAGAATTATCACAGGTTATAGGATGGTAATTGATTTCCGCAAATTAAATAAAGCTACTAAGAAAGATCATTACCCCTTACCTTTTATTGATCAAATGCTAGAAAGATTATGCAAACATACACACTATTGCTTTCTAGATGGTTATTCTGGTTTCTCTCAAATACCTGTGTCGGCTAGAGATCAATCAAAGACTACTTTTACATGCCCTTTTGGTACTTTTGCTTATAGACGTATGCCTTTTGGTTTATGTACTACACCTGCTACCTTTCAAAGATGCATGATGGCTCTATTCTCTGACTTTTGTGAAAAGATTTGTGAGGTTTTCATGGACGACTTTTCCGTCTATGGTTCCTCTTTTAATGATTGCTTGAGCAATCTTGATCGAGTTTTGTAGAGATGTGAATAAACTAATCTTGTCTTGAATTGGGAAAAGTGCCACTTTATGGTTAATGAAGGTATTGTCTTGCGGCATAAAGTTTCTGAAAGAGGTATTGAAGTTGATAAAGCCAAGGTTGATGCGATTGAAAAGATGCCATGTCCCAAGGACATCAAAGGTATAAGAAGTTTCCTTGGTCACGCCGGATTTTACAGGAGGTTCATTAAGGACTTCTCAAAAATTTCTTGGCCCCTGACTAATTTATTGCAAAAAGATATACCATTTGTCTTTGATGATGATTGTGTAGAAGCATTTGAAATACTTAAGAAAGCATTAGTTTCTGCACCTGTTGTTCAGCCACCTGATTGGAACCTACCCTTTGAAATTATGTGTGATGCTAGTGATTATGCTGTAGGTGCTGTTCTAGGGCAAAGAGTTGATAAGAAATTAAATGTTATTCATTATGCTAGTAAGACTCTAGACAATGCTCAAAGAAATTATGCTACTACTGAAAAAGAGCTTTTAGCGGTTGTATTTGCTTGTGATAAGTTCAGATCTTATATTGTTGATTCTAAAGTAACTATTCAAACTGATCATGCTGCTATTAAATATCTTATGGAAAAGAAAGATGCTAAACCTAGACTTATTAGATGGGTTCTCTTTCTACAAGAATTTGATTTGCATGTTGTTGATAGAAAGGGAGCTGAGAACCCCGTTGCAGACAACTTGTCTAGGTTAGAAAATATTCTTGATGACCCACTACCTATTAATGATAGCTTTCCTGATGAACAATTAAATGTTATAAGTACTTCTCGTAGTACTCCATGGTATGTTGATTATGCTAATTATATTGTTGCTAAGTTTATACCACCTAGCTTCACATACCAGCAAAAGAAAAAGTTTTTCTATGATTTAAGACATTACTTTTGGGATGACCCACATCTTTATAAAAAAGTAGTAGATGGTTTTATTAGACGTTGTGTACCTGAGCATGAACAGGAACAGATCCTACGCAAGTGTCACTCCGAGTCTTATGGAGGACACCACACTGGAGATAGAACTGCACGTAAGGTATTGCAATCTGGTTTTTATTGGCCTACTCTCTTCAAAGATGCCCGTAAGTTTGTCTTGTCTTGTGATGAATGTCAAAGAATTGGTAATATTAGTAGACGTCAAGAAATGCCTATGAATTATTCTCTTGTTATTGAACTATTTGATGTTTGGGGCTTTGAATATATGGGACCTTTTCCTGCCTCTAATGGATACACACATATTTTAGTTGTTGTTGATTACATTACTAAGTGGGTAGAAGCTATTCCAACTAGTAGTGCTGATCATAACACTTCTATTAAAATGCTTAAGGAAGTTATTTTCCCGAGGTTTGGAGTCCCTAGATATTTAATGACTGATGGTGGTTCACACTTTATTCATGGTGCTTTATGTAAAATGCTTGCTAAATATGATGTTAATCATAGTATTCCATCTCCTTATCACCCTCAGTCTAGTGGTCAAGTAGAGTTGAGCAATAGAGAGCTCAAATTAATTTTGCAAAAGACTGTTAATAGGTCTAGAAAGAATTGGTCCAAGAAACTTGATGATGCATTATGAGCTTATAGAACTGCATACAAAAATCCTATGGGTATGTCTCTGTATAAAATGGTTTATGGAAAAGCATGTCACTTACCTCTCGAACTAGAACATAAGGCATATTGGGCTATTAAAGAGCTCAATTATGATTTTAAACTTGGCGGTGAGAAGAGGTTACTTGATATTAGCTCACTTGATGAATGGAGAACCCAAGCTTATGAAAATGCCAAGTTGTTTAAAGAAAAAGTTAAAAGATGGCATGACAAAAGGATACAAAAGCGTGAGTTTAATGTAGGTGATTATGTATTGCTATACAACTCTCGTTTAAGATTTTTTGCAGGAAAACTTCTCTCTAAATGGGAAGGCCCCTATGTTATCGAAGAGGTCTATCTTTCCGGTGCCATAAAGATCAACAACTTCGAGGGCACAAATCCGAAGGTGGTAAACGGTCAAAGAATCAAACATTATATCTCAGGTGATCCCATAAATGTTGAAACCAATATTATTGAAACTGTAACCTCGGAGGAATACGTAAGGGACACTTTCCGGAATGTTTCAGACTCCGAAAAGGAATAGGTATGTGGTATGGTAAGTAAACCGACTCCAAAACAATTTTTAAGGCAATATTTCTCTGTTTTGGAATATTTAGAAAAATAGAAAAATAAGTAGTAGAAGCCCAGGGGGTAGGGCGCGCCCCTACCTCGTGAGCACCTCGTGTGCCTTCCGGACTCCGTTTTCTTGCACGTTACGTATTTTGGTCGGTAAAAATTCATTATATATTCTCCCGAAGGTTTTGACTCCCGTATCACGCAACCTCCTCTGTTCTTGTTTCGAGATGTTTTTTTGACAGATCTAGATTATCATGACGTCCCCAAGTGCTTCCGAGGACAAGTTCTTCGAGAAGGTCATCAACCCTTACCTCACGGAGGTGCTGCGACACCCTCAAACCATTGAGATGCGTGATGGGTTGTTGCACATCCGTGATGTTGAGGGACCAAAGGGAACCGGAAGCGTGGAGACGAGGATCGAAGCAATGGAGCAACAAGTTTTCAAGTGCCAGGGGATGGTGGAGCGTGGAATCAACGCTAGCCACACGATGCTCGCGGAGTTCACCAACAACTACAAGACAGATGCCAAGAACACCGAGGAGGCCATCTTCAAGCTATATGAGAAGATCGAGCACCTCCAAGCCCAAATCTATGACCTGCAAAACCAAAACTGTGAGTATGAATATAGATTCAAAAGAATGAGTTTGGCTGCAAATTCGAGGATTCCGGAGACTCGATCATCCTTCTATGATGGTGAACCTATGCCTTGGAAGATGGATGACAAGCCCGCATCATCAACAACACCTCCACCTTCTTCACCAACCAAGGAGATATAATCACATGGGTATGGGCACTCCCCTTGGCAACTGCCAAGCTTGGGGGAGGTGCCCCGGTATCGTATCACAATCACAACTCTTACCTTTACCATTTTTCTTAGTTTGATCCTATTAGTAGTATCTTGATCTAGTAGAATAAAGTTTATGGCATGATCTAGTTTTGAGTTTTGCTTTACGATCTCTCTGTGTAATCGAGTCCGTGAGCTATATATAATAAAGATTAGTGTTGAGTCAAGGGCTTGATTTTTTTGCCATGATCTTGGGTGAATAAAAGAAAAGAGAAAAGAATAAAAAGAAACAAAAAGTTCATATTGATCTTATTGAGAGTAATGACTTCACATAGAAAGAGTATGATGATTAAAATTTGTCGGGAGTTGGCAAGCATAGCTTTGGTCATTGTTGCAATTAATAGGAAGTAATAAGGAAAGAGAGGTTTTCACATATAGACATATTATCATTAACATCTTTTATGATTGGGAGCACTCATCAAAATATGACATGCTAAAGAGTTGATGTTGGACAAGGAAGACAACGTAATGAGTTATGTCTTTCTTATATCTGAGATAAAGTATGTTGTCATGGATCCTCTAACTTGTTGAGCTTGCCTTTCCCCCTCATGCTAGCCAAATTCTCAGCACCAAGTAGAAATACTACTTGTGCTTCCAAATACCCTTAAACCAGTTTTGCCATGAGAGACCACCATATCTACCTATGGATTGAGTAAGATCCTTCAAGTAAGTTGTCATCGGTGCAAAGCAATAAAAATTGCTCTAAATATGTATGATTTATTGGTGTGGGAGAAATAATCTTTATACGATCTTGTGATGTGGAAGTAATAAAAGTGACGGACTTCATAATAAAGGTTCATATCACAAGGGGCAATATAAAGTGACGTTCTTTCGCATTGAGATTTTATGCATCCAACCATAAAAGCGCATGGCAACCTCTGCTTCCCTCTGCGAAGGGCCTATCTTTTATTATTATCTTCTACCTTATGCAAGAGTCATGGTGATCTTCACCTTTTCTTTTTCATTTTATCCTTTAGCAAGCTCAGCATGTTGGAAAGAACATGATATATATATCTAATTGGATATAGGGGAGCATGAACCATTATTGTTGACATTACCCTTGAGGTAAAAGGTTGTGGGGCAAAACTATAAGCCCCTATCTTTCTCTGTGTCCGATTAAAACTCTGTAACCACAAGTATCGCATGAGTGTTAGCAATTATGGAGGACTAAATGATAGTTGAGTATGTGGACTTGCTTTTTAGCTCTGACATAGACTCTTTCCGATGTTATGATAAATTGCAATTGCTTCAATGACTGAGATTATAGTTTGTCGGAGCCCAATAAGGTTTATGATTTATACTTTTGCATTGTGAATAGATCATCACTTGAACATAAGTAATCATATGACAAAATCTATATATGTTGCTGTTATGAGAATAATCATGATGCCTTCATGTTCGTATTTTATTTTTATCGACGCCTCTACCTCTAAACATGAGGACATATTTATCGTTATCGGCTTTTCGCTTGAGGACAAGCGAGGTCTAAGCTTGGGGGAGTTGATACGTCCATTTTGCATCATGCTTTTATATCGATATTTATTGAATTATGGACTGTTATTTCACTTTATGTCACAATACTTATGGCTATTCTCTCTTATTTTACAAGGTTTACATAAGGAGGGAGAATGCCGGCAGCTGGAATTCTGGGCTGGAAAAGGAGAAAATATTAGAGACCTATTCTGCGCAACTCCAAAAGTCCTGAAACTCCATGGAACACCTTAAAAGAAATAAAGAAAAATCCTCGCGAAAGATGAAGGCCAGGGGGGCCACACCCTGCTCACGAGGGTGGGGCGCCCCCCCCTAGGGCGCGCCTGAAAGTGCGTTATATCGACTAGAGGGGGGTGAATAGGCGATTTTTATGAAAGTCTTCAAAACGTGGAAGTTATGAAGACAAACAGTAGAGATAAGCCTATCACTATGCAGCGGAAGTTAGATTACACTAGGCAAGCCATGGTCAAGTATTCAATAGAGTGAAAGCACAATGACAAGTAGCTGCAGTGTAATAAGGATCAGGTAGGAAGAAGTTATGAAGCCAAACAAATCATACAGTTACGTTGTGAAGACAAAAGGTATAGCAAGCATGCACTGGCTTCACAATGAGTAACAGTAAGTAAAAGGAAGTGAAGATGAAACCAGTGACTCGTTGAAGACAATGATGTGTTGGACCAGTTCCAGTTGTTGTGACAACTGTACGTCTGGTTAGAGCGGCTAGGTATTTAAACCTTAGGACACACAGTCCCGGACACCCAGTCCTGAACACGCAGCTCAGGACACCAAGTCCTCACCGTATTCTCCTTGAGCTAAGGTCACTTAGTCCTCGCCCAATCACTCTGGTAAGTCTTCAAGGTAGACTCCCAAACCTTCACAGACTTCGGTCACTGGCAATCCACAATGTCTCTTGGATGCTCTGAACGCGACGCCTAACCGTCTGGGGATGCACAGTCCTCAAGTGTAATAAGTCTTCAGATCACACAGACAAGAAGACTTAAGTGATGCCCAATGTTCTCTGGCTCTGGGTGGTTAGGGCTTTTCTCCTCGCTAGGAATTTTCTCTCAAATGCTTCGAGGTGGGTTGCTCTCAAACGACAAAAGCCGTGCACTAAAATCTGAGCAGCCAACCATTTATGGTTGTAGGGGGGTGGGCTATTTATAGCCACTTGGCAACCCGACCTGATTTGTCCAAAATGACCCTGGGTCACTAAGGAACTGACACGTGGCTCAACGGTCAGATTTCAAACACCCTTGGCAACTTTACTTGGGCTACAAGCAAAGCTGACTTGTCCGGCTCTGGACAAGATTCGCTCTCATTGTCTTCACTCGAAGACATAGGTTTTTGGTTTAGGCATCACTTCAGTCATTCTGACTGGCTCTCCTGGACCCCACTTAACAGTACGGTGGTTCCTATGACTCAACACAAAAGAAAAAGAACTACGAAAGATCTAAGTCTTCGAGCTCCATAGGCTTCATATCATGTCTTCTTTTGTCATAGTCTTCAATGTGAATATCTTCATATACCACCTTTGACTTCAATGTCTTCATACATTTTTAGGGGTCATCTCTGGTAGTAAAACCGAATCAATGAGGGACTTCTACCTGAGTTATCCTGCAATTCTCACAAACACATTAGTCCCTCAACTAGGTTTGTCGTCAATACTCCAAAACCAACTAGGGGTGGCACTAGATGCACTTACAATCTCCCCCTTTTTGGTGATTGATGACAAACTAGTTGAAGTTTTCAATGGGGAATATAGTCTGTGAAATTGTAAAGGATAAGGAATTGTCTTCATAAGTTGCAAGGGCTCCCCCTGAAGATGTGCATACAAGTTAATTTGCTTTTGGAATGCAAATGCACATGGCCGGTTGTACTTGTGGAGATCCACTTCAGCTTATGATGACAATCCACTATGCATGTGAAGATATATGAAGATAATGACATGCATAATGGAAAATGGACATCTGCAGAATGAGATAAGTGCGGAATTTATCATCGCACATGCGGAATTTATCTTCGCCAAACAGGGTGGCAAACAAGTAGCAGACGACCATCTGGTTTAAGTGCTACAACTCATAAGAACCAAATGTAAAACAAGAGTTGTAAGCACAAAGCAAAATATAACAAAACATAAAGCACCCGCCCATATGGACCCGCTTGAAGACTATCAACCCATATGCTTCTCCCCCTTTTGTCAGCAAGGACCAAAAAGGTTTGAAGACATAGAGTGTCTACTCGTTCCCAGGAGCAGCAGGGTCGTTGGAGGTGGTTGGCGGTGCAGAAGAGCTTGGAGGTGCTGAAGCAGGTGGCAGTGAGGTAGCATCGTCTTCTTCATCAATGATTCTGGCAGTGACTGTGGCAGCAGATGAAGAAAACTCAGAGTCTTCAAGTGATGGTGTGCTTCGCATCACAGCCCTTCTAGGAGGTGTGGTGTGAAACTTGAATCGCTCAGTGAAGCCATCCTCTTCAAGTTCAGCTTCAGTACACATCATTGATAGCCCTTTCCATGACGACAACAGGTTTCATGAGTAACGAAAGCATTCTTGGTGGCAAGATTTCGAAGACGATTAACATCCACCAAGAGGCTTTTCATCTGACGCTTTAGCCAGTCATGATGCCTATCTTGTTTTTGATGAAGGTCCACAAGAAGCTCTCGGTTATTGAGAACACGAGCGCGCTTCTTGGGTCTTGAAGCAGTTGCACTGTCAGTGGCTTCAGTTAAAGCAGGGTGTGGTGCACGTGTAGTGCCAGCCAAAGGATACACCCTGGAGATGGCTTCAACACCTTCATTGTTCTGAGTGAAGCTCTGGTGTTCTGCATTTTGAAGACTCAAAGGTTGCTTGGCAGGCTCAGGATATATAGCTTCAGCAGAGGTATCCACATCTGGCAAGAAGATCCGATGGTTGTGGGCTGAGGGCTGATATGAGATCGCAGAGTGAAGCTTGATCAGTCTCATTACCCAAGGAGCATAGTACTTTAAACCAAACAGATCTAAGCCTGATGCAGCTAGTTGGCGTATGAAGAAATCCTGTGCGTTGAAGCATTTGCCATGAAGGATACAGAATATCAGAGTCTTCATTGCACCCTCGATCTTGGCATTTGGAGAGTGCCCTTTAATAGGCCAGAGAGTCCGCCGGATAATGTGATAGATGGTCCTGGGCAGGTACTCAAAGTCTTCAACGAAGAACTCTGTTGGATAAGGAGCATCGTGGGGCAATGGCTTCATCATGGAGAGCATCTGACTCATATTTGGTTCAGGCCTCTGGAATATGCTTTCAAGAGCTTCAGTGTGCAGTGGACAGCCTTCCTCGAAGAATTCGCCAGGAGTGGGCAGGTCGGTGAGCTCAATGATATCAAATGCATTGGCTTCGTGATGGACATTGCCGGTCATCCACTCCAGGGCCCAAGTCTTTGGATCTCTGTTGTATCCTTTGATGTGGAGGGTGGCATAGAATTGCAGCAGAAGCTCTTCATTCCAGTGCTCTTCATCAGTTATAAACTGCAGCATACCCACTTGCTTGAAGCAATCCAGCGCTTCCTCTAAACAGGGAAGACCAGCAATGGCTTCAACATCAAGGCGCTTGTGCGGGAAGATGCGACCTTGGTTGTATAGGATGCATGAATAGTAGCTGCGCTAAGGATAGCTCCAGAACCTATCTGATGAGATCCTTTCCCTTGAATAGGGGTTCTTGGAGCTGTTGAAGAACGTATTATCTGCCTTGAAGCTATTGATGTCAAAGGAGCCAGGTGCTGATGCAGGACCTGGGAACCTTGGCAGCCTTGGGACTGGCTTCTGGACATGAGGCATGTGCTCAACATGGTAATCAAATTGAGGACCTGCAGCAGACTCAGGAACAGAAGTGTCTGGATCAGTAGCTTCGCTGTCTTCTAAAGCTTTTGGTGGGGAGGGCTCCACATTGGCTTCAGTGTTGGTTGTGGCAGCCTCAACATTTTCAGCCTCCTCTTGACTAGCTGGAGGGTCGGTTACAAGCACGTTCTCCTGGAAAACTGCTTCTTGGTGGAGCGGGGGAGTAGGATCTTGTGGTACTTCTTCATTTTCTTCGGCTGATGCAGCCGGAATGTCTTCAGCATAGACTTGAGGCCTTGGACCTTTGCGAAGCCTGCGGAGCGCAGACGACACCTGTGGGGTTGGAGTGGGCTGGGCATCAAAGTCTTCTTCCTCTTGAGGGCGATCCGCCCATGATGCATCTTGTGCAATTGGCGTCAGAGGACGATCAATGCTGATGAGTTCATTGTGTTCATATTGAGGAAGGGCTGCATCATCTTGTACATTGTCCTGATGACCAATGTCTTCAGCAGCAATGGGGTCGGCTGCTGGTATGTCTTCAGCTTCAGGAGCCTCTGTGGAAGCAGGCTCATGAACTGTCAGTTGTCGTTCTGCGTTGGGGTGAACCATAGAAATAGGTTCAACTATCAAGGGCTCTGTGGGAGCAGACCGAGATTTCTTGATCTTTCGCTTCTTCTTGCTAGGGGCAGTAGGAGAGGCTTCAGAGCTTTTCCTTTTCCTGGCTTCAGCCTCAGCAGTTCTTGTCTTCTTGAGCTCTGAAGCTGTTGACCGGCTCATTGCTTCGAGCCAGTCGTTGCAGTTGGGAAGACAATTGGAACTGCTTCTTGCCTAGGTGCCTCTGGTTCAGCCATAGCAGGCTTCTTCTTCTTCTTCGCGGCCATCTTGGGGTCGATGCCAGGACGCCCAAGTGCCTTCCACTTCTCAGCCTCATTGTAGGCTTGTACACATCTTTCAGCCAGAGACTTCATCCGCTCACGTGAACCCTGAGCTTCTGCACGCTTCTTCAGAAAATTTTCCTTTAGCTCATGCAACATGGTCTTGAAGCTCTTCACTTCTTGCACGCTGAGCTTGGCCATATTCTTCTTGAACTGAGCCTATTCATGATCAATTTTCTGCTTCAGTTCAACAATGCGCTGGGCAATTGCAAGTTCTGAAGCAATAGCGCCTTGGAAGGCTACGCTTAGGCCAATGGGCAGCTGCAGATCTTCGAAGCTGATGTTTGGTGTGGCAAACCATTCGTCGATGAAGTTGTGGATGATGGCGACATCAAAGAGAGGCAAATTGTTGAAGATTTCAGCTTCTTCTTTGCTCTTGATGAGCTGCTCTAGAGCGTCATCTCCAAGATCTTCATCACTTGACAGATCAATGGCTTCGCTGCGCAGAATGGCAGCAGCTGTGAGCTCTTTGCCGGTGTGTGGCTGAGGCACCTTGGCCTTCTGGGGCTTGGAGACGCGGGATACGTCTTCAGACTGCACACTGTCTTCAGGAGGTGCAGTTGCCTATGGCTTCGCCCTTGAGATTTTTGATGAAGGGGCCGGCTTTGAAGCTTTTGGCTTCTTCGACTGCTTTGGCTTCAGTACAGCAGGAGCTTCATCAGACTCAGAGTCAGCTGGAGGGTCATTCACGACAGTCCCTTGGACTAAGATGCGGGTGATGAGGCCCTCAAGGTTGGCATATGGACCGATGATATTGGGTTCTGCGTCGCGAGTGCCATCTGCCCTTGGTGCGGAGGGACCAGGGTTGAAGTCTAACCCCAACTTCTTCTTGTTCTGCTTCGCTGATTGTTGGGCAAACTGGAAGTTGCGCTTGAATAGATTGTCGTCACGACACCAGAGTAGTGACGACGGATGTGCATCATCAGGCTGTGGCCCACAAACCATGCATGGATAGAAGCTTTGGGCAATAGCTTCATCTCTGGACCTGGGTACAAGGTTCTTGTATAGGATGTCTCCCCACGGTCTTTTGATGGCACTTTTCTCAGCATACTCTTGGGTTGTGAAGCGGTATTTGAACCATTGTTCAGCCCAATAGCGTCGAATCCATTGGATTCGGGTCTTGCGCTGCCCATAATTCTCTTAAGGATCTGTTTTATACATTTCTGCCAGGTCTTCGGGCAGATCTTTGGAAGTTCCTTCACATCGCTGTCTGCCCCCCTTCCTTGCTGCTGCTTCTGAAGCCATAAACTTTAACTTGAAAGGCTTCAAAAATTTCAAAGGCTTCAAAGGCTTTCTTTTGCTGGACCAACAGGAACTGGCTTCAGGAGAATTTATGTGATGCTGTAGGAATTCTGCAAATGAATGCAGACTATGAGAACCGAAGGATTCTCCCACGGACATGTACCTGTGACAGCATTAAGGTGCGATGGAAGGGGAAGAGGTCATATGCATTCTCAGAAGATTTTGAAGATAAATCAGTTTAGAAGACATTGACCTCATCGTGCGAAGACATTCACTCATAGATAAGAAGTTGGTTCCAGATTTGTACGAACCCACAGATCAGTACAAGTGAGGAATCTAACTACTTCATGAAGCACAAGTGAATATACTAGGCATGTTATGAGATGCAGATTGAGAGATCTAACTTGTGTGAAGAGAAACTTCTTATGGTAGAAAGTGACAGAACTATAAGATCAAATGGGGCTGTAAAAAGAAGTTTTATTTACCACACTTGGAACTGCTAGACGGAGTGGGAGATGATGCCGAGCAGTTCAATCCTCCGTGCCCTAACTTGGCGACGAAAGACACCTACGGCGACGGCGGAGAGGACGATGTCCGTGATCGGCGTGAAGACGGCGTCGAAGAGGTTGCGGTAGCGAAGCGCTTCGTCGCCGGCGTCGTCGAGAGCTAGCGGTGGCGCTAGGGTTCGTGCGAGGGTGGAAGAAGGAGATAATGACCGCGGTAAGTGTGAATTTATAGTCGCAGGGGCGGCACTGCGCTATTACTTAGGTGCCCCTGGCGATTCACATCTGAGGAACGTGGCCATCATGCGGTATTTTGGGGGCAGTTCCATGTCCCACGCACGCATGGATTGATGGGTGGTCGTTCCTACTTCTCCGGATTTCACGTGGATAAATTAGCATTGAAAACGGACTTAAATGTTGTCTTTGTGTCTTCTGCTGACAAGGACGTAGAGAAGACATTCGACAGTTTCAATAGAATGCATATGACTTGGAGAGATAGAGTTTGAGATCGAAAGCATAGAGAAGTTTGGGGTCCGATCACATTCACTTAATTCAAAAGATTCAAACAAGAAGACATAGCTATAAGTGAATGCTGTAGAGGACAGAACACTAGTATATATATATCTATATAATCAACGTAGTGAAGATAATTATGAAGACATGTTGAGTTCGAAGCCAAACCAAATGTGAAGACATTGCAAGGTAACGCCATGAGTGAAACACTTCAAAATAGAATGTTTGGTGGTGGCGTTACCCACCGTATAGGAAGTATTAGACCCAGACACGGCGCACAATTATCGTGGCGCTCCGAAGTCAAATTCCACATTAATGTATTCACACTTAGAATGTATGTCTTCATTGATTGAAGATATACTTTACTTCGTGTGTTGCACATCTAAGTCATCAATATGCATAAGGGTTAGGATGTGTGCCTGATCACAGGACATTTGAGGATTCCAGGATATTTAGCTCACACCGTAACTTGCAAAACCTCTTCTCATCCAAAGGCTTGGTGAAGATATCTGCCAATTGCTCTTCAGTGTTGACGTGTATGATATCAATGTCTTCCTTCACAACATGATCTCTGAGAAAGTGATGACGAATTTCAATGTGCTTTGTCTTCGAGTGCTGAACTGGGTTGTTGGCAATCTTGATGGCGCTTTTGTTGTCGCAGTAAAGTGGCACTTGCTTCAGATGAATGCCATAGTCCTTGAGTGTTTGCTTCATCCACAGAAGCTAAGCGCAGCAAGATCCAGCAGCAATGTATTCAGATTCAGCAGTGGAAGGAGATACACAGTTCTGCTTCTTTGAAGACCAACATACAAGTGATCGTCCCAGAAAGTGACATGTGCCTGATGTAGACTTGCGATCAACTTTGTCACCAGCATAATCAGCATCCGAGAATCCAACCAAATCAAACTCTGAGCCCTTTGGATACCATAATCCTAGAGTTGGGGTGTGAGCCAAATATCGAAGAATTCGCTTCACAGCTAAGTGATGCGACTCCTTTGGTGCCGCTTGAAATCGAGCACACATGCAAACACTAAGCATAATATCTGGCCTAGATGCACATAGATAAAGTAAAGAACCAATCATGGAGCGGTATACCTTTTGATCGAACTCTTTACCATTGTCGCCAGGACCCAGATGATGTTTGGCTGGCATTGGTGTTGTGAAGCCCTTGCAGTCTTGCATACCGAACTTCTTCAGGCAATCTTTGAGGTACTTCTCTTGAGATATGAAAATGCCATTGCGTTGTTGTCGTATTTGAAGACCAAGGAAGAACTTCAGCTCTCCCATCATGGACATCTGATATTGTTCTTGCATCATATATCCAAACTCTTCACTGTACTTCTGATTTGTGCGGCCGAAGATAATGTCATCCACATATATTTGGCACACAAACAATTCACCATCATATGTCTTCGTGAAAAGAGTGGGATCTAGGGAACCAGGTATGAAGCCTTTGCTCTTCAGGAAATATTTGAGTGTGTCATACCAGGCCCTAGGGGCTTGTTTGAGGCCATACAGTGCCTTGTTGAGCTTGTATACCATGTCAGGATGTTTTGGATTTTCAAAGCCAGGCGGTTGTGCAACATACACTTCTTCTTCAATCTTGCCATTGAGAAAGGCACTCTTCACATCCATTTGATATAGAAGTATGTTATGATGATTTGCATAGGCCAGCAGTATGCGTATGGCTTCAAGCCTAGCCACAGGAGCAAACGTTTCATCGAAGTCAATGCCTTCCACTTGAGTATATCCTTGAGCAATGAGACGAGCTTTGTTTCTGACAACTTGACCATGCTCATCTTGCTTGTTGCGGTATATCCATTTGGTGCCTATTATGTTGTGCTTCCGTGGATCAGGACGCTTAACCAGTTCCCATACATTATTCAGCTCAAACTATTGAAGCTCTTCTTGCATAGCTTGAATCCATTCAGGTTCCATGAAGGCTTCTTCAACTTTCTTGGGTTCTGATATTGATACGAATGCGAAGTGCCCACAGAAATTTGCTAGCTGAGTTGCCCTTGAACGAGTGAGTGGACCAGGTGCATTGATGTTGTCAATTATTCTGTCAATCTGCACTTCATTGGCAACTCGAGGATGTACAGGGCGAAGACTTTGCTCTTGCTGATCTATGTTGTTGTTGGGAGGAATATCTTCAGACTGAGCATTGTCTTCATGTTGATCAGGTGCTGAGATGATAAGTTCTTCTTCAGGATGAGCTTCAGAAGGTATAATCTCTCCAGTTCCCACAAGCTTGATTGATTCACTAGCTGGAACTTCATCTAGCACATTTGGCAGTTGCTCTCTTTGCGAACCATTGCTCTCATCGAACCGCACATCCACTGTTTCAACCACTTTGTAATGAAAGAGATTGAAGACTCTATAGGAGTGCGAATCCTTTCCATATCCAAGCATAAAACCCTCATGTGCTTTTGGTGCAAATTTTGAAGTGTGATGTGGGTCCTTGATCCAGCACCTTGCACCAAATACTCTGAAGTAACTGACATTTGACTTTTTGCCAGTAAGGAGCTCATAAGATGTCTTGTTCAGAAGCTTGTGAAGATAAACACGATTGATTGTGTGGCATGCAGTGTCAATGGCTTCAGTCCAGAATTTTCTTGGAGTCTTGTATTCATCTAGCATCGTTCTGGCCATCTCAATGAGTGTTATGTTCTTGCGTTCGATGACGCCATTCTGCTGTGGCGTGTACGGAGCTGAGAATTCATGTGTGATGCCCAAGGTATCAAGATATGTATTAAGGCCAGTGTTCTTGAATTCAGTGCCATTGTCACTTCTGATGTGCTTTATCTTGACGCCAAAATTGTTCATAGAATGATTGGCGAAGCGTCTGAAGACATCCTGCACTTCATCTTGTAAAGGATTATATGCACCCAAGTATATCTAGAGTAATCATCAACAATAACAAAGCCATAGAGGCAAGCAGTAGTAGTAAAAGTTGAGTAGTGAGTGGGACCGAAAAGATCCATGTGAAGCAGTTCGAAGGGTCGAGTAGTGGTCATGATTGTCTTCGAGGGATGTTTTGCCCTCGTCATCTTCCCTGCTTCACAGGCACCGCATAAGTGATCTTTCTTGAACTTGAAGCCCTCGATGCCTATGACATGCTTCTTCTTCTCAAGGGTGTGGAGGTTCCTCATGCCAGCATGCCCAAGCCTCCGATGCCAAAGCCAGCATTCTGAAGCTTTTGCAAGAAGACATACTGCAAGTTGTGGCCCTGCTGAGAAATCTACCACATACAAATCATCTTTCCGATACCCTTCAAACACTAGAGACTTGTCAGATTCCACTAGTACCAGGCAACGATATTTTCCAAACATTACGATCATGTTCAAATCGCAGAGCATTGAGACAGACATTAAGTTGAAGCCAAGGGATTCAACAAGCATGACTTTATCCATGTGTTGATCCTTTGAGATTGCAACTCTACGTAGACCCAATACCTTACTTTTACCAGTGTCAGCAAATGTGATGTGGCTCTTGTCGGATGGACGTAAGGTTGAGTCCATAAGAAGGCTTCTTTTGCCAGTCATGTGATTTGTACATCCACAGTCAATAATCCATTCTGAAGACTTTGAAGACGCTGGTGTCGTACCCTACAGTGCAGTTAGGGGGATAGGCTTCACAAAGAGAATTGTGAAGCAAAAACATTTGATGAACCAGTGGGTTATGAAAGCTTAGATCCAGATTAGGACTAATAGGGAGAGTAGCATGCGATTCGGGAACGAAGTACATAATGATGCCATTCGGGCATTTTATCTTGCGCCCTACAAGATTTTTAAGGTCCCCAGCAATAGCGTCAGAAGATTTTGGTTTTCTGCTGAAGACCTTTCCCTGCAAAAGAGAGTTAATCCTTCTTAACCACCCACATCTTCAAGGGTGGCTTAGAAGCAATAAGTCTAAGTGCAACATCTGAGAATTTTGGCTTTGAAGCCTTTGCAAATAGTCTTGCAGGTGGACAATAGTACTCATAAGAATAAGCAGAATAATTTTTGGTCATATGAACATGACGGTTTGATGAACCGCTCTCATATTCATATGCCTGAGTATGGTTTCCCTGAAAAACATTTGCGTTAGTGTGACTCAGGTGAGTCCTCTGTTTGTATGAAGCCTTTGGACCGTATGAAGCCTTTGGTCTGAGGTTTGTCTTCTTCAAGTGAGGTGTCATGAAGACATTCATAGGAAGATTTTCCAGACACTTTTTCGGAACCCAGATCTTCATCATAGGCGGTCCATTCCTGCAGTTAGTACCAATGTACCTGGCAAACACTTCACCATTCTGATTCTTAAACAGTTTATAGTTTGCATCAAAGGATTCATCAATAACAATGGGGTTAGCACAAGGGAAGCCAAATAAATTGGATGGATCTGCTGAAGGTTCCTTTGCAGCAACCCATGTGGTTTTGGGGTACTGCTTAGGTTTCTAGTAAGAGCCATCTGCATTTATTTTCCTCACGGACCCAACACCCTCTTTCCTAGGGTTTCGGTTCAGAATCTGCTTCTTGAGGACATCACATAATGTCTGATGTCCTTTAAGACTTTTGTACATCCCTGTTTCAAGCAATGTCTTCAACCTAGCATTCTCATCAGCAATAGCAGTGGTATCCTCAGCAAAGGGGTTAGTTACCACATCAACAGTTGAAGATATTGTAATAGCAGTAGCAGTGGAACATTCAGCAACAGAAGTAGCATTATCACGCTCAATGCATTTAAGACATGGTGGTTCAAATCCTTCCTGAGCGGAACTGATATGTTCGGCGCGAAGTGACTCGTTTTCCTTTTGAAGATCTTCATGAGCCGCTCTCAATTTCTCAAGTTCTTGCTTCCTTTGAAGATAATCATAGGAAAGCTTTTCATGAGTTGTTGAGAGAGTATCAAGACGATCTTCAAGTTCCTGATACTTAACGTGAAGATTTTTATGTCTTCAATTAAGGATTCAGATCGAGTCATTTCAGCACCCAACAGATCATTGCTTCTGTCTAACAGTTTTTGAATATGTTCCATAGCTTTCTGTTGTTCAGTTGCAATTTTAGCAAGTGTTTTGTAGCTGGGTTTTGAATCACAATCAGAGTCATCGTCACTAGATGTTTGATAGCGAGTAGTGCGTGTGTTTACCTTGGCACCACGTGCCATGAAGCAGTAGGTAGGAGTGGAGTCGTTCTTGTCATTTGCATCGGTGTCGGTGATGAAGTCATTGTCTTCAGTGTTGAAGATGGACTTGGCGACATATGTTGTAGCCAGACTCGCAATGCCAGAATCAGACTCCTCCTCAGACTCCACCTCTGCCTCCTCAGAAGCGGACTCCTCCTCTGAATCCATTTCCTTGCCAACAAATGCATGTGCCTTGCCAGATGAGCTCTTCTTGTGTGATGAAGACTTTGAGGAAGACTTGGAAGAAGACTTTGAGTATTTCTTCTTCTTCTTGTCGTCAGAATCATATTCCTTGCTCTTCTTCTTCCTTCTGTTCTCATTGTCCCACTGTGGACACTCAGAGATGAAGTGTCCAGTTTTCTTGCACTTGTGATATGTTTTCTTCTTGTAGTCATGAGCAGAAGCTTCATCATTCCTTGAGCTTGATCGTGAAGATTTTCTGAAGCCTTTCTTCTTGGTGAATTTTTGGAACTTCTTCACTAGCATTGCAAGTTCCCTTCCAATGTCTTCAGGATCATCAGAACTGCTGTCAGATTCTTCTTCAGATGAGGAAACAGCTTTTGCCTTCAAGGCACGAGTTCGCCCATAGTTTGGACCGTAGATATCTCTTTTCTCAGAAAGCTGAAACTCATGTGTGTTGAGCCTCTCAAGTATGTCAGAAGGATCGAGTGTCTTGAAATCAGGACGTTCTTGAATCATTAGGGCTAGGATGTCAAACGAACTATCAAGTGATCTCAGCAGCGTCTTGACGACTTCATGTTTGGTGATCTTAGTTGCACCGAGGGCTTGAAGCTCATTTGTGATGTCAGTGAGTTTGTCAAATGTGTGCTGGACATTCTCATTGTCATTTCGCTTGAAGCGGTTAAAGAGATTGCGAAGGACACTGATTCTTTGATCTCTCTGGGTTGAGATGCCTTCATTGACCTTGGAGAGCCAGTCCCAGACCAGCTTGGATGTCTTCAAGGCACTCACACGGCCATACTGTCCTTTGGTCAGATGACCGCAGATGATATTCTTGGCAGTAGAGTCCAGTTGAGTGAACTTCTTGACATCAGCAGCAGTGACACCTTCTCCAGCCTTGGGAACGTCGTTCTCGACGACATACCATAGGTCGACGTCAATGGCTTCAAGATGCATGCGCATCTTATTCTTCCAGTAGGGATATTCAGTTCCATCGAAGACGGGGTATGCAGCGGAGACTTGGTTTATCCCTGCAGTCGACATAGCTAAAACTCCAGGTGGTTAAACCGAATCACACAGAACAAGGGAGCACCTCACTCTGATACCAATTGAAAGTGCGTTATATCGACTAGAGGGGGGTGAATAGGCGATTTTTATGAAAGTCTTCAAAACGTGGAAGTTATGAAGACAAACAGTAGAGATAAGCCTATCACTATGCAGCGGAAGTTAGATTACACTAGGCAAGCCATGGTCAAGTATTCAATAGAGTGAAAGCACAATGACAAGTAGCTGCAGTGTAATAAGGATCAGGTAGGAAGAAGTTATGAAGCCAAACAAATCATACAGTTACGTTGTGAAGACAAAAGGTATAGCAAGCATGCACTGGCTTCACAATGAGTAACAGTAAGTAAAAGGAAGTGAAGATGAAACCAGTGACTCGTTGAAGACAATGATGTGTTGGACCAGTTCCAGTTGTTGTGACAACTGTACGTCTGGTTAGAGCGGCTAGGTATTTAAACCTTAGGACACACAGTCCCGGACACCCAGTCCTGAACACGCAGCTCAGGACACCAAGTCCTCACCGTATTCTCCTTGAGCTAAGGTCACTTAGTCCTCGCCCAATCACTCTGGTAAGTCTTCAAGGTAGACTCCCAAACCTTCACAGACTTCATTCACTGGCAATCCACAATGTCTCTTCGATGCTCTAAATGCGACGCCTAACCGTCTGGGGATGCACAGTCCTCCAGTGTAATAAGTCTTCAGATCACACAGACAAGAAGACTTAAGTGATGCCCAATGTTCTCTGGCTCTGGGTGGTTAGGGCTTTTCTCCTCGCTAGGAATTTTCTCTCAAAGGCTTCGAGGTGGGTTGCTCTCAAACGACAAAAGCCGTGCACTAAAATCTGAGCAGCCAACCATTTATGGTTGTAGGGGGGTGGGCTATTTATAGCCACTTGGCAACCCGACCTGATTTGTCCGAAATGACCCTGGGTCACTAAGGAACTGACACGTGTCTCAACGGTCAGATTTCAAACACCCTTGGCAACTTTACTTGGGCTACAAGCAAAGCTGACTTGTCCGGCTCTGGACAAGATTCGCTCTCATTGTCTTCACTCGAAGACATAGGTTTTTGGTTTAGGCATCACTTCAGTCATTCTGACTGGTTCTCCTGGACCCCACTTAACAGTACGGTGGTTCCTATGACTCAACACAAAAGAAAAAGAACTACGAAAGATCTAAGTCTTCGAGCTCCATAGGCTTCATATCGTGTCTTCTTTTGTCATAGTCTTCAATGTGAATATCTTCATATACCACCTTTGACTTCAATGTCTTCATACATTTTTAGGTGTCATCTCTGGTAGTAAAACCGAATCAATGAGGGACTTCTACCTGAGTTATCCTGCAATTCTCACAAACACATTAGTCCCTCAACTAGGTTTGTCATCAATACTCCAAAACCAACTAGGGGTGCCACTAGATGCACTTACAGCGCCCCCCTACCTCGTGGGCCCCCTGGTGGCTCTCCGATGCCCATCTTCTCCTATATGAAGTATTTCGATGAGAAAAAAATAAGAGGGAACTTTTCGGGACGAGACTCCGCCGCCACGAGGCGGAACCTTGGCGGATCCAATCTAGAGCTCCGGCAAAGCTGTTCTGCCAGGGAAACTTCCCTCCGGGAGGGGGAAATCATCACCATCGTCATCACCAATGCTCCTCTCATCGGGAGAGGGCAATCTCCATCAACATCTTCACCAACACCATCTCATCTCCAAACCCTAGTTCATCTCTTGTATCCAATTCTTGTCTCAAAGTTCGGGATTGGTGCTAGTAGGTTGCTATTAGTGTTGATTACTCCTTGTAGTTGGTGCTAGTTGGTTTATTTGGTGGAAGATCATATGTTCAGATCCTATATGCATATTATTACCCCTCTGATTATGAACATGAATATGCTTTGTGAGTAATTACGTTTGTTCCTGAGGACAAGGGAGAAGTCTTGCTATGAGTAGTCATGTGAATTTGGTATTCGTTTGATATTTTGATAAGATGTATGTTGTCTAGCCTCTAGTGGTGTTATGTGAACGTCGACTACATGACACTTCACCATTATTTGGGCCTAGAGGAAGGCATTGGGAAGTAATAAGTAGATGATGGGTTGCTAGAGTGACAGAAGCTTAAACCCTAGTTTATGTGTTGCTTCGTAAGGGGCTGATTTGGATCCACATGTTTCATGCTATGGTTAGGTTTACCTTAATACTTTTGTTGTAGTTGCGGATGCTTGCAATACACGTTAATCATAAGTGGGATGCTTGTTCAAGTAAGAACAGCACCCAAGCACCGGTCCACCCACATATCAAATTATCAAAGTATCAAACATGAATCATATGGACGTGATGAAAACTAGCTTGACGATATTCCCATGTGTCCTCAGGAGTGCTTTTCCTATTATAAGAGTTTGTTCCGGCTTGTCCTTTGCTACAAAAGGATTGGGCCATCTTGCTGCACTTTATTTACTTTTGTTACTTGTTGCTCGTTACAATTTATCCTATCACAAAACTATCTGTTACCACTTATTTCAGTACTTGTAGAGAGTACCTTGCTGAAAACCGCTTATCATTTCCTTCTGCTCCTCGTTGGGTTCGACACTTACTTATCGAAAGGACTATGATAGATCCCCTATACTTGTGGGTCATCACAAATTAGCGTAAGTATTTTCCTCAGTTTTTGAGAACCAAGGTATCAATCCAATAGGAGACTACACGCAAGTCACCTCGCACCTACTCAAACAGATAAGAACCTTGCAACCAACGCGATAAAGGGATTATCAGTCCCTTCACGGCCACTTGCAAAAGTGAGATCTGATAGAGATAATAAGATAAATATTTTTGGTATTTTTATGATATAGATTGGAAAATATTGATGCAAAATAAACGTTAATAGAAATAGCAAGTTGATATGAAAATAATATGACGGAAGATAGACCCGGGGGCCATAGGTTTCACTAGTGGCTTCTCTCAAGATAGCATAAGTATTACGGTGGGTAAACAAATTACTGTCGAGCAATTGATAGAAAAGCGAATAATTTTGAGAATATCTAGGCATGATCATGTATATAGGCATCATGTCCGCAACAAGTAGACCGAAACAATTCTGCATCTACAACTATTACTCCACACATCGACCGCTATCCAGCATGCATCTAGAGTATTAAGTTCATAAGAACAGAGTAACGCATTAGGCAAGATGACATGATGTAGAGGGATAAACTCAAGAAATATGATATAAAACCCATCTTTTTATCCTTGATGGCAACAATACAATACGTGCCTTGCTGCCCATGCTGTCACTGGGAGAGGACACCGCAAGATTGAACCCAAAGCTAAGCACTTCTCCCATTGCAAGAAAGATCAATCTAGTAGGCCAAACCAAACTGATAATTCAAAGAGACTTGCAAAGATAACAAATCATATATAAAAGATTTCAGAGAAGAATCAAATATTGTTCATAGATAATCTTGATCATAAACCCAGAATTCATCGGATCTCGACAAACACACCGCAAAAAGAATTACATCGAATAGATCTCCAAGAGAATCAAGGAGAATTTTGTATTGAGATCCAAAGAGAGAGAAGAAGCCATCTAGCTAATAACTATGGACCCGTAGGTCTATGGTAAACTACTCACACATCATCAGAGAGGCTATGGTGTTGATGTAGAAGCCCTCCATGATCGATTCCCCCTCCGGCGGAGCTCCGAAAAAGGCCCCAAGATGGGATCTCTTGGGTACAAAAGGTTGAGGCGGTGGAAATAGGGTTTCGTGGTGCTCCTGGATGTTTTCGGGGTATATGCGTATATGTAGGAGGAAGAAGTACGCCAGTGGAGCTGTGAGGGGCCCACGAGGGTGAGGGGCGCGCCCCCGCTGCCTCGTGGCCTCCTCGCTTCTTTCTTGATGGCCACTCCAAGTCTCCTGGATCATGTTTGTTCCAAAAATAACTCTCACGAAGGTTTCATTCCGTTTGTATTCTGTTTGATATTCCTTTTCTGTGAAACCCTCAAATAGGCAAAAAACCGGCAATTTGCACTGGGCCTTTGGTTAGTAGGTTAGTCTCAAAAATAATATAAAAGTATAAATTAAAGCCCATTCAACATCCAAAACAGATAATATAATAGCATGGAACAATCAAAAATTATAGATACGTTAGAGACATATCAGTGAAGTATAGACATGACCAGATACCTTCCGATCAATGATCAACAGAAAACTGTGGACATCCATATTGACCCCTATACCCACACGAATGAATATTTGAGTGAACCTTTAGTTATCGTGTGCTATTCTTGTTGCTTCGCGATATGTTGCAAATAGCCGAGGTGAGATTTATCGACATCCCCGTGAATCAATAACTTGTTCACTATGCTAGTTTCCTCGTTACCAGTTTTGTTATCTTTTCTTGTTCCGGTATCCCTGTGATCAAATCACACCGTGTTTGGCCAAACGATGATGAATACCTTAACATCGAGAAGGCCCCAAGAATATCTCTCCATCGTCGGAGGAGAAAATCCCAATCTTGAGTTATCTAGCCCCTTTATCATACTTTTCTACGAACTCGTAAGCCATCATAATAGCCACCCTGTTAGAGATGACATTTAAGAAACCCCAAAGTTCACGCAGTAAGTATGAAGGAAATCAATACTCTCATGGTCTAAGGAATTATGCAAATGTTTAACTTTCTCTGTGTTATAAACCATTGACTTAGGACGAATGTATCTAATAGAAACAACAATAGGGTCGATTCAACACAAGTGTTATTCTAACATTGTGTCCTCAAAGTTGTCGGCATACTCATGCCCATGATCAGGAAAACATAACCATCATGCAACACTTGAGCTAGTCTTAGAGGCACGACTAGGAATACATTTTACCATTTATTATTCCACACATGCTATGGGTTTTCCTCTGATCCTTTATGGATATACGGGCTCAAGGGCCATTGCAATTATAGCACAGAAAGCTTAACATTAATTACAAACTTGGAGATAAATAATAGTTGTTAGTATTGTCTCTAGGGCATTTCTCATGCACACCCCTCCAACCCCAGCCGCACACCCCTCCAACCCCAGCCGCACACCCCTCCAACCCCAGCCGCACCAAAATTGGACTTGGTGGCCAATGCTAAGGAGGGGGCGCCACCTATATGGGCTTTAAGACCCATCTTGATGCCCCTAATAGTCCTAGCCTATTTTGGGCAGACCATGGCACCTAATATAATTCCAGGGGCTTCAGGTAAGTCCTGGAGCCCCTCTACATAATTATTTACCATCTTGGAACTTTTCCACCTATATGGTTTTCTCCAAAATGCTTCCGGTTTCCCCAAAACACTATCGTCTCTCTCTGGAAACAATTTATATCATCTCTGAATTTTAGCGATATTGTGTCAAACTCCTAACTCCAATAGTATTCAACAAATCGTAAACCCTTAAGCATGTGACCCTGCAGGTTCAGTGAAATATAGACATGACCGAAACACCTTTCGTTCAATGATTAATAGCGGAATTTGGGACATCCATATTGATCCCTATATTCACATAAATGGTTATCGAGTGAACCTATAGCTACCATATGCTATATCTTTTGATTCATGATACTTTACAAAACTCGAGGTGAGATATATAGGCATCCCATGAATCAAACACATGATCACTATGACATCTCCTTGTTACCGGTTTGTTCTCTTTTCTCGTTCTCATGTTTTGGCATCCCCGTGAGAAAGTCACATTGTGTCTGGCCGGGCGATGATGAATGTCGTCACATTGAGAGCCCCCTAGGAATATCTCTCCATCACTGAAGGAGCAAATCCTAGTCTTGAGCTATCTAGTCTCTTGGCATACGTTTTCGATGAACCCGGAGGTTGTCGTTATGATCATCGTGTTGCAGCTGCCGTTAGAACAACCCCAAAGTGCATCGTCTAGTATGAAGTAATTCGATACTCTCATGGTATAAGGAATTATGCATACGTTAACTTACCATATTATGGACTATAGACTTGTTATGAAATCAGACCCTAATACGACATACAACTTGGGTCAATTCAAGACGAGTATTCTTGTAACATTGTGTCCACAATGTTGTCGTCATCATCGTTACACTTAACTCATGCATTTTTGATCATGAAAATATAACCATGATGCAACACTGAGATATTCCTAGAGGCAATACTAGGGATCTATATTTACCGTTTATAACTCTATACATGCATATGAGTTTTCCTATGAGCCTCTTGGTTTTCGCAGACTCGAGAACCATAATAGTTATAGCATAGTATATAAACATCAACCATAAACTTGGAATTAAATAATACATTCTTTATTTCCTCTAGGGCATATTCCAATTTCCAACAATCTGAACAAATTGGAGCAATGTAGAGAAGACCCTCACAAATAGCAAGGTTTAGAGATAAAGTGGACGTGTGCAACCTTGTTAACCTTGGCTATAGTAGGAGGGGTTGGACTTATGAAAAGAATGTGACTGGAGGCTCATATTGTCATGTCCTCTTGGACCGAGCCCTTACTAGTACTACTTGGCTAATCATCTTCCTCCATGTAGCACTTTATCAAGAGACAATAGCGGGATCATATCACTCTCCTATCTGGCTCAAAATGATGGTGCGGGAAGCTAGAAGCAATGTACGATCTTTTGTTCCGGTATGAGTTACACTTGGAGAAGCATGGGGGTTCCAGTGACGCACTTGAACAACATTGGAATGACTTTCGAGAGGCCCACTCCATGGCTGACATGAGCAGGAAGTTGTCCATTTTTTCAGGTTCTTTGGTACACTAGTGTGGACAGAATATTGGATATGCAAGGAGATTAAGAAGCTAAAGAAAGAGTCGGAACTTTTGCAAAATACCCCTCATGGTTAGGGACGTCACATGCAGAGACAAAGGTGAATGATCGCCTTGTCAAGCTCTATCACATAGACAAGATGTTGTGGCGTCAAAGATCATGGATCGAATTGTTAGTTTCTAGAGAAATACAAAAAATCAACAATGAGCTAGCATGAGAAGAAGAGAGGAAAAAAATTGTCTCAGCATGATTGCACGACCACAGATGATCCAGTGGAGATGGAGGCTCTTGCAACATCCTACAATAAGGTTTTGTTTGAATTTGAAGGCACTGCCGGCATGGAGGATATAATTGACACAGTCCTGGTCAAGGTGACGAAAGCAATGGATGCTATAAGTTGTTGGAGCCCTATTGCAATGACGAAGTTAAAACCAATTTCTTCCATATGTTCCCTGATGAAGCTATGTACCTAGGGTAGGGTCATGGATCTGTCCAACATACCCTCCCCAAGGACATCTCTACAAAGAATCAGAAGCAGTCGAAGAGAAACCATCATCCACTCGACCATGAAGATGTGTTCACTCGACCACCTTGAAGACACTCGACCACCAGAAGATTAGAAGCCCTTCACTCCGCAACGGTCGGGGTTTAAACCATAGCTTTATGGACATTTATAGCACTTTAATTCGGAGATTACCAGTAACGCTCCTCCTTTATGAACATTGAACCCTATGTAATGGAGGAGGGCTGGGGTCCTGGCGCACTCTATATAAGCCACCCCCCTCCTCTAGGACAAGGGTTCGCATCTTTTGTAAACTCACACACACACATATATTCCAATCAACCGCCTCAGGGCACCGAGACGTAGGGTTGTTACTTCCTCCGAGAAGGGCCTGAACTCGTAAAACTCGTGTGTACAACTACTCCATAGCTAGGATATTGCCTCCTCATACCTACCCCCCATTCTACTGTCAGTCTTAGATCCACGACAGTTGGCGCCCACCTTGGGGCTGGTGTCTTAGCGACTTGTTGGAGAAGTTGCAATTTTTCCGATCCCCTTCATCATGGTTTTAGGCGGAAGTTTGGCTGAGGGCTGCGAGATCCGTCTCGGTGCGCTCGTGTTTGTCGCCGACGACTCCGCTTGGCTTCAGGAGGCTCCACTCGACGTCGACGCACTCCCCGTCCGCGGGGCGACGCACTTTCGCGCGTGCGTCTGCGGCGTCCTCCTGCGACAGCCGTCGACCCAGTATCAGTCGACTCCAGCAGCTTTCCCCCTCCCTGCGGCCCGTCGGAGCAAACGCTCCGGTCGGTCGAGGCTTCAGCGGTGGGTGAGGCATGCGGTGGCCCGTCAGTCGGCCACCCCTCAAGTCGCGGCGATCAAGCCCGAAGAAACTCTCTACGGCCTGTTCGATTTGTCGACTGGCTCCGTAGAGACTGCATCCGAGTGCGACAGCAGCGACCCAGCGGCTGAAGTTCTGATGGTCAATGGACCACGCAGCCCTCCTGGCTTCACCCGTGAAGACGGAGGCGACGGGAACGGCGATCCGTCGCGCGTTCATGAAGAGTATCGCCCTGAACCCCTCTCTTTGCAACAGAGGGAGGAACTTTGCCGCCGGAACATGGATGCACTGCATACTCCTATAGTTGGAGAAACCCCTAAGGCCCAGGCCTTGGAGCAGGCGTGCTTGGCCAACTTGCCTGAACGCACTCGACTGGAGAACCTCCAGAGCACACTCGACGATCGCGCTCGGCAACGCGCTCTTGAATCCAGTCGACGCCAACTTCCTCCGACTCAGGTATACCGAACCTCGATCCAGAATCTAGCAGCTGTTGCCCGGATAGCGGAGTCGATCCAACCCTCCCAGTCAGAAGCTGGCCGAGGTCTGGTGCAGATCTGAGCCTTGCTCCGAGCGGCGGGAGAACATAATACAGTTGTATCTTAGTCGTGGAATAGGATCCATAGCAGATCCGTGGTTGCAGACACAGTTCAGTCGGCCCATAGCCCAAGATCGCCCCCGAGGCGTGAGGGACATGGAGATCGACGAGATCAGTACAGAAACCGAGAGCAGTATGATCACCGAGTCGATCGCGATGATCGTCGTCGAGTGCCCACGTCTCCCCCAAGGAGTGGGTCGTACGCGCCTCGGCAACATGAAGACAGACGCCCTCACAGTGTTGGGCGAGGTATTCCAGTCGACCCCAAGGAGCCAGGCTTTGATGTGAGATCTATTCTCGTTCGGGGCTTGGTCGACAGAAACAGAGCTCACCGAGAGGGCCATGACAGAGATCCGCAAACCAGCAACAAAGCGCATGTCTCAGGACCAGAGTGCTTCAGCAGAGCTATCAGAGCTGCAGTGATTCCCCCCAACTTCAGGTTGGCGACTGGAGTCAGTAAGTTCATTGGTGAGTCCAAGCCGTACACTTGGCTTGAAGACTACCGAGTGGCTGTCCATATTAGTGGTGGCAATGATGAAGTGGCCATGAAACACCTTCCTCTGATGTTGGAGGGCTCGGCTAGAGCATGGCTGAATCAGTTGACGCCTAGCAGTATTTATACTTGGGAAGATCTCGCCCGAGTGTTTGTCAGAACATTCGAGGGCACTTGCAAACGGCTGGCAGGTTTGACAGAATTATAGTGTTGTGTTCAGAAACCGAATGAAACTTTGAGGGATTATATCCAGAGATGGATCACCCTACACCACACGGTAGATGATGTGTCGGATCATCAGGCAATTTGTGCCTTTAAGGAAGGTGTCAGGTATCGGGAGTTGAATATGAAATTCAGCCGGACAGGAAATATGACTCTGGCTCGGATGATGGAGATTGCCACCAAGTATGCCAACAGTGAAGAAGAAGAACGACTCCGGAGTGGCAAGCACAAAGCAGTCGCCCACGAAGCCGGAGGAGGAAACTTCGGTCGGAAACAGAAGCGCAAGGCCGAGCCAGCTGCTCCTGGTGAAGCCTTGGCTGTGGTTCAAGGAAAGTTCAAGGGGAAGCCCAAAGGGCCGTGGAACCCCAAGAAAGTAAAAGATCAAGATGGAAATGACGTGTTGGATCTGCCGTGCCACATCCACACCAAAAAAGATGAAGAGGGTAATTTCATTTACCCGAAGCACACCACTCGGCGGCAGTGTCGGCTCCTAATCCAGCAATTCCGAGAGAAACAACTTAAGGAAAAGGAGAAGGAAGAATACAAGGCTGAGGATGAGGAAGAGGATGATGATGGTTATCCCCACGTGAATTCCACTCTGATGATTTTTGCTGACGTTGAGAGCAAAACTCGATTGAAAGTCATCAATAGAGAAGTGAACATGGTCGCTCCGGTGACGCCCGGTTATTTGAAGTGGTCGCAGACTGCCATTACATTCGACCAGTCTGATCACCTAGTGCACATAGCCACCCCTGGGAGGCAAGCATTGGTGGTCGACCCGGTGGTCGAAGGCACTCGACTGACAAAAGTCCTAATGGACGGTGGCAGTGGCCTGAACATACTGTATGCAGAGACGTTGAAGGGAATGGGCATTCCGATGTCCAGACTCAGCGAGAGCAATATGAGTTTCCATGGGGTCATTCCAGGCAAGAAGGCTGCATCACTCGGCCAGATTGCTCTCGACGTGGTTTTCGGTGATTCCAAGAATTACCGTAAAGAAAAGTTGACATTTGAAGTTGTGGATTTCCAGAGTGCTTATCATGACATTCTGGGCAGGCCAGCTTATGCACGATTTATGGCTCGACCATGTTACGTGTATCTCAAATTGAAGATGCATGGTCCCAAAGGGGTGATCACTATCTCTGGTAATCGGAAGAAGGCAGAAGAGTGCTTCCAGAAGGGCTCAAAGATCGCCGATGCTCAGATGGCCATGGTAGAATTGCAAGAATACCAGAAAAATGCGGATCCGAGTGATTTGTTGCGATCCAAGAAGCCAGCCACAGATTCAGCATTCCAGTCGTTCGGTGAAACAAAGTCGATTCACATTCACCCGACAGATCCCAATGCTGCTCCGACTCATATTTCAACCACACTCGACTCCAAATAGGAAGAAGCGCTCATCTAGTTCCTCCGTGAGAACTGGGACATCTTTGCATGGAAGCCTTCTGACATGCCGGGTGTTCCCAGGGGACTGGCTGAGCATCGTTTGCGAGTCGACCCAAAAGTGAAACCAGTCAAAGAACATCTTCGATGGTCCGCCATACAGAAGAGAAAGGCAATCGGTGAAGAGGTAGCTCGGTTTTTGGCAGCTGAGTTTATCTGAGAGATTTACCACTCCGAGTGGTTTGCCAATGTTGTCATGGTCCCAAAGAAGGACGACTCACTTCGCATGTGCATTGACTTCAAGCATATCAATCGGGCCTGTCCGAAAGATCACTTTCCTCTCCCTCGCATCGACCAGATAGTCGACTCGACTGCAGGGTGCGAGCGTTTGTCCTTTTTGGACGCCTACTCCGGGTACCATCAGATCCATCTGTACGGACCCGATGAGATAAAGACAGCTTTTATCACCCCGTTTGGGTGCTTCTGTTATGTCACAATGCCATTCGGTTTGAAGAACGCTGGAGCCACATTCATGCGGATGATTCGGAAGTGCCTGCTCACTCAGATCAGTCGGAATGTGGAAGCATACATGGATGCCACTGTGATCAAGTCACATAAAGGTTCCGACCTACTGACTGACCTTGCTGAAACCTTTGCCAGCCTCAGAAGGTATGCTATCAAGCTCAATCCATCAAAGTGCACATTTGGAGTTTTGGGCGGAAAATTACTTGGTTTCCTCGTTTCTGAACGAGGGATCGATGCTAACCCAGAGAAAGTGGGTGCTATACTCCGAATGAAACGCCCTGTGTTTGTGCATGATGTCCATAAGCTTACTAATTGCTTGGCCGCCCTAAGTCGATTCATTTCTCGCCTCGGTGAAAAGGCGCTGCCTCTTTACCGACTGATGAAGAAATCAGATAAGTTCGAGTGGACCCTAGAAGCTGATGCAACATTTGCAGAGCTAAAAGCCCTGCTTTCCACCCAGCCGGTGCTTGCTGCTCCAATCAACAAAGAGCCTTTACTGCTTTATATAGCAGCCACTGGACAAGTCGTCAGTACAGTACTTACGGTCGAGCGGGAAGAAGAAGGAAAAGCTTATAAAGTTCAGCGCCCGGTTTATTATATTTCTGAAGTCCTGACTCCGTCAAAGCAGAGATATCCGCACTACCAGAAGCTCGTCTATGGGATTTACATGACCACGAAGAAGGTTGCACACTATTTCTCTGATCACTCTATTACAGTCGTCAGCGACGCTCCATTGTCAGAGATTCTGCACAACAGAGATGCAACTGGTCGAGTGGCAAAATGGGAGATTGAACTCCTTCCCTTAGATATCAAGTTTGAGGCAAAGCTATCAAGTCCCAAGCAATAGCAGGTTTCCTCGCCGAGTGGATCGAACAGCAACTGCCGACTCAAGTTCACTCAGAGCACTGGACCATGTTCTTTGACGGATCCAAAAATGCTGAATGGTTCTGGTGCTGGGGTAGTACTGGTGTCCCCCCGAGGAGACATGCTTAGATATGTCCTCCAGATTCACTTTGATTCCTCCAACAATGAAGCAAAGTATGAAGCACTCCTGTATGGGTTGCGCATGGCCATTTCACTCGGCGTCCGTCGCCTCATGGTCTACGGCGACTCAGATTTGGTAGTCAATCAAGTGATGAAGGAGTGGGACGTCAGAAGCCCAGCCATGACTGGTTACTGCAACGCGGTGAGGAAGCTGGAAAAGAAGTTTGAGGGATTAGAGCTCCATCACATACCCTGACTGAAAAATCAAGCAGCCGATGACTTGGCAAAGATAGGTTCCAAGAGAGAAGCCATTCCCAGCAATGTGTTTTTGGAGCATATTCACATGCCGACGGTTCAGGAAGGTCCTTTTACTGAAGAGCATCCGCATCCTAAGAGCGCCACAGACCTGACTGAAGTCGAGGTCCCAGCCGTGGTCGACCTGATCATGGAGGTTCTGGCCATTACTTCCGACTGGACAGTGCCCTACATTGCGTACATCCTCAAGAAAGAACTCCCAGAGGACGAGGAAGAGGCTCGACAGATCGTCCGTTGATCCAAGGCCTTTACTGTGATAAGAGGACAACTGTTCAGGGAAAGCGTGACTGGAGTCGGTCAGAAATGCATAACACCAGAAGAAGGTCGAATGATCCTCAATGACATCCACTCGGGGACCTGTGGTCACCATGCGTCCTCTCGGGCCATCGTGGCTAAAGCATACCGAGCTGGATTTTATTGCCCACGAGCAAACGAAATGGTGAAAGATATAGTCGACAGATGTGAAGGCTGCCAGTTTTACTCCGACTTGTCTCACAAGCCAGCGTCAGCCCTGAAGACCATCCCCCTCATCTGGCCCTTTACTATTTGGGGACTGGATATGGTTGAACCACTGAGAACTGGCAGGAGCGGCTTCACTCATGTGCTCGTTGCAGTCAACAAGTTTACCAAATGGATCGAAGCTAAACCTATCAAGAACCTTGAGGCCAGCACCGCTGTCAGTTTATTAGAGAATTGGCATTCAGATATGGAGTTCCACACAACATCATCATGGACAACAGGTTGAACTTCGATTCTGATGAGTTTAGAGCTTTCTGCGCTTCTCAAGGCACACGAGTCGACTATGCTTCAGTCGCTCACCCGCAGTCGAACGGACAAGCAGAAAGAGCCAATGGCCTAATTCTCAAAGGGCTGAAACCCCGACTGATGCGTGATCTCAAACACGCAGCGGGCGCTTGGGTTGATGAACTTCCGTCAGTTCTGTGGGGTTTAAGGACAACTCCTAATCGGTCGACCGGACGAACTCCGTTCTTCTTAGTCTATGGAGCCAAAGCTGTTCTGCCAAGTGACCTACTCCACAACGCGCCCCGAGTCGAGCTCTTCTCCGAAGAGGAAGCAGAACAGGCCCGACAAGATTCAGTCGATCTCTAGAGGAGGAAAGAGAGATGGCCTTGATCCGGTCGACCATTTATCAGCAAGACTTGCGTCGATTCCACGCCAGAAATGTGAGGGGTCGAGCCTTTCAAGAAGGAGACCTGGTTCTTCGAGTGGATCAACAGAAACCACACAAGCTCGCCCCGACTTGGGAAGGCCCCTTCATCATCACCAAAGTTCTCCACAACGGAGCATACCATCTTTACAGTGTTGAGCATCAGAAAGACGAGCCACGGGCTTGGAACGTGGAGCTGCTCCACCCCTTTTATACTTAAGCACTCGTTCGAATAAAATGTAATAAGAAACACCTTTGTAATTTGTTTATCAAAGACAAGAGCTTACAGTCCTCTCATACGATTGTTGTCGTTCTTATTTACTTCTGAAATCCCCCAGTGGGTGGGCTTAGTCGCGAATCCGTTTCGCCTAAGTTCGAAAGAAAATCCTACTGAGTGGAGAGCAATCCTCCCACTCAGGGGCTTAGCTGCAGTCCAGCACTCGCCTAAGTTCTCTCACTCGGAGGCTTAGTTGCAGTCCAGTACTCGCCTAAGTTTGAAAAATCCTACCGAGTGGAGAGCAATCCTCCCACTCGGGGGCTTAGCTGCAGTCCAGCACTCGCCTAAGTTCTCTCACTCGGAGGCTTAGCTGCAGTCCAGTACTCGCCTAAGTTTGTAAAATCCTACCGAGTGGAGAGCAATCTCCCACTCGGGGGCTTAGCTGCAGTCCAGCACTCGCCTAAGTTCTCTCACTCGGAGGCTTAGCTGCAGTCCAGTACTCGCCTAAGTTCGAAAAAATCCTACCGAGTGGAGGGCAATCCTCCCACTCGGGGGCTCATCTGCAGTCCAGTACTCGCCTAAGTTCTCTCACTCAGAGGCTTAGCTGCAGTCCAATACTCGCCTAAGTTCGAAAAAATCCTACCGAGTGGAAAGCAATCCTCCCACTCGGAGCCTTAGCTGCAGTCCAATACTCGCCTAAGTTCGAAACATATCCCTATCCACAAGGACAATGAGGTGCAGGTCAACTGCAACCTTCTCCTTCGGAGCTATGGCACAAGTACAACGCACGCTCCATCCCTATCTGCAAGGACGATGAGGTGCAGGTCGACTGCAACCTTCTCCTTCGGAGCTACGACACAAGTAGAACATACGCTCCATCCCCATCCGCAAGGACGACGAGGTGCAGGTCAACTGCAACCTTCTCCTTCGGAGCTACGACACAAGTACAACGTGCGCTCCATCCATATCCGCAAGGACGACAAGGTGTAGGTCGACTGCAACCTTCTCCCTCGGAGCTACGGCACAAGTACAACGTGCGCCCCATCCCTATTCTCAAGGACGACGAAGCGCAGGTAGACTGTAGCCACCATTTCAGAGCTGCATCTCCAGCGCAAAGACTATTCCGAGCAGTGAACAAAGTCCATTCGAAGGCAAAACGCAAGCACATTCAGAGATAAACCAAATTTGGATAAGTCCTAGAGTTCCAAGCAGCAAATCAAAAGTATTCGGGCATCAAGCCCGAAGAAGTTTAACGGTTACAGCAATCACTCGGCATTCCGAGGCAAATTTAAAGCAGATTCAAGTCTCATAAGTTGTTCACTCGGTAGGAGGAGGCCTGGGAGGCTCCACGAATGAGTCCAGGTCGATCCCATCAGCAATCCGAGTAGCGGCAGCAATGAAAGTCTCCATGAAAGACTGGAAGTCATGCTTTTTGGTGTTAGCGACTTTGATCGCAGCCAGCTTGTCTTCACGAACCTCCTTGCAATGGACTCGCACCAAGGACAGCGCCACGTCAGCACCACACCGGGCGGAGGACTTCTTCCATTCTTGCACTCGGTCAGGGATCTCGTTCAGTCGATCCATCAGGGACTCCAGGTCATCTTGAAGCATCGCCCTCGGCCAAAGCGATGAGTTGATTCGGGAGACTACCTCCTTCATATGCATGAGGTAGCTTGTGGCGTTGGCGATACGGGACTCCAGGCGGAGCACGTTCATTGCGGTTTCGTCGCAAACTAGAGAAGCGATAGGGTCCAGACCCGTATCGACCTTTCCAGTTTCCTCGTTGAAGTCTTGGCAGAATTCTGCAGCCAAAAATTAGTGAATCGACCGAGCAGGATCCGATCGCAAGCATCAACATAGTCAGTTTAAAAGAAATACCTTCCAGCGTGAGATAGAGCTTCTTGGCAAGAGTCCTTAGATAAGCTTCCGTGTCGTTCCTCTTGCGGATCGCGGACTCCAGCTTTTCATTCAGGGCAACCTTATCATTCTTCAGACTAGTCACTTCACGGTTAGCTTCATTGAGGCAAGATTTCAGTTTGTTCACCTCCCCTTCCAGCGTTCCGAATGAAGCAGGCTTCTGGTCTGTGAGGGCAGTTTTATCATCGGCTGCTTTTTGCGCGGCGGCGAGGTTCGAGTCCTTCTCCAGAGCCAACTTCATTTTCTCTGCAAAAGAAGCAATCGAATCAAACAAGAGATCAAAGAAATATATTGAAAGTCAGTCGACAGCCAGTTACCTTCCATACCAGCAGCTTCGTCTTGAGCTTTCTTCAGATTCTGCTGGGCCAATTCCAAGTCGAGGTTGAGTTGCCTTTGCTTCTTCTCAAGTTCAGCAAACTTGGAAATAAGAGTACAAGACTTCTGCGGGAGGTAAAAGACGGGTCAGTTGATAAGATCAAAGGTTGTTTACTTCCGAGTGAATAAAACCTAAAGAAGTTCGCTTAGACCCCAGCCGACTGCACACAGTCGACTGCGGTCTCGGGGGCTACACCCAGCGGGTGCACTTGGCGTGCCCCCGCTGATTAAGACCCAACTCGACCGGTCCACCCGGTCCAAAAAAAGAGCTGTTCAGACCACAGTCGACTGCCAGCAGTCGACCGCGGTCTCGAGGACTACACCCAGTGGGTGCACTTGGCGTGCCCCCACCGGTTCAGATCCTACTCGACCGGTCCGCCTGAGTCGAGTGGAATAAAAGGAAAAGAAAGGAAGATAGAACTCAGACCCCAGTCGACTGCCAGCAGTCGACCGCGATCTCGGGGACTACACCTAGTGGGTGCACTTGGCGTGCCACTGGTTTAGATCCCACTCGCCCAGACCGAGTGGAGGAGCGCAACTACCAAAGACAACAAAACACCCAGTGGGTGCTCTGATTCGACGCAAACAACATGAGATTGTGTAGAAGAAATTTTTTCGGGTAGCATATCCTCATAGAACAAGAGCAGTCGGAAAGTCTACTTACTTGGACGTTGGCCTGAAGAGCAGCACTGGCGTCGTAGGCAGCCTGGCTATTCTCATGCACCGTCTTCACCCGCTCCATCATCATGTCAGCCTGTCGAATGGCTTCCGCAGTCGCTTCCAACTGGTTGTCCGGGACGGGGTAGCTAGTGAAAAAGAGAGTAGACGACCCAGGTGTGGCAGCTTGGAGCTCCATGGCGTGGAGTTGGACGACTAAAGGAATCACCGGTGCAGTCGACGGTGTGGGGTGCTCACTCGACAAGGGTACAGCGAAGGTTACAGAGGCCCTGCCTACGTCTTCAGGTTGACGGACGGGCGGTGTTGTTGTTGGCCCTTGCCGAGACATCTTACCAGCTGCTACCTTCTTGCTCTTCCTGGGCTTAAGAGCCACATCTTCATCGTCATCTGGAAGATCGATGACGTTGGGTGGAGCTGCAAGACAGATCATTCGACCCCAAGTGAACCACTAGAATGCAATCGACCAAGGAATCAAGAGCAAGATCATAAGAGTTTCTACCTGGGTTAGAGGTAACCGCGTCTTCCATCTCCTCGTCTCGGTACTGGAGAGAAGAGGTTCCTGATGTAGCAGCACTGCAAAGACCCGCATCCAGTCGGTTACGTTCTGTTATTCGAGTCGACGGAAAGAACAAGTCAGATGATTACCCGGAGATAGTAGGGACAGTCACTTTGATCCTGGGCAAAGCCTTTGGCAGCTTGGAGGAGGTGGCTTTTGGTGCTTTCAGCGCTGGAGGTGGCACAACTTTGGGCTACTTCGGAGCCTTCTCAGTTGGCGTTGGGGAAGACGTCCTAAGACGCTTCGAAGACTGCCCAATCGGCGCGGCCACCAGGCCCGGAGCGCTCGCCGGGTCGTGAGCGTGTTTGGATCTCCTCTCCCTGTGAGGAGGCGAGTCGACCTCTTCGTCATCAGTCGATTCGTCGCTCTCCTCGTCCTCCTCGGCATCCGAGTACCCCTCGCCGCTCTCGCCCCCGCTCGCTCCTTCCTCGACGTCTTGCTCCTGCACTCCGTTGGGCATTGAGTACATGTCGATGAGGGCCTGAAAAGACAACGATCAAAAGAAATTCAGTCGACCATCAAACAAGATGTCACACAGTGAATCGGAAAGATACTTGATAAAACAGAATCATACCTGCTCCGGCTGACGTGAGTGGTCGAACGGAATCACCTTCCTAGACCCCCGAGGGTTGTCTTTGTTGCTGGTGATCCCCATCAGCCACTTCTCCAAGGTGTCCTCGCTGACGTCCTCTGGGTGGATCCGAGTGGAATCCTCGAGCCCAGAGTACATCCACATTGGATGATCACGAGCCTGAAGCGGCTGGATGCGTCGACCGAGAAAGACCTCCAGCAGGTCCATCCCGGTCACCCCATCGCGGATGAGTTGGACGACCCACTCAACCAGCACCTTGACCTGCGCCTTCTCTTCTGGAGCCACCTTCAGAGGGGCGGGCTTCTCCACTCGAGCCAAAGAAAAGGGAGGAAGCCCAGTCGACTGACCCGGGGTCGGCTGGTCCTTGCAATAAAACCAAGTCGACTGCCAGCCCCGGACCGAGTCGGGAAGGATCACTGCTGGGAAGGTGCTCTTGCTCCTCATCTGGATCCCCAGGCCCCTGCACATCTGTATCACTTGCGTCCTCTCATCACTCGGATTGGCCTTTTTGACCGACTGGGAGCGGCAGGTGAAGATGTGTTTGAAAAGACCCCAGTGCGGGCGACAGCCCAAGAAATTTTCACACATTGAAATGAAAGCGGCCAGATATACTATGGTGTTTGGAGTGAAATGGTGGAGCTGAGCCCCAAAGAAGTTCAAAAAGCCCCAGAAGAAAGGATAGGGAGGCAATGAGAATCCGCGATCTACGTGGGTGGCGAGGAGAACGCACTCACCCTCCCTTGGTTGTGGCTCGGTCTCGTTCCCCGGGAGCCGTGCCAACTTGTGGGGGATCAGTCCCTCCTCCACCATGTCGTCAAGGTCGTCCTGGGTGATCGTCGAGCGGATCTAGTCGCCCTGGATCCAGCCCGGCGGCAGGCTGGATCTCGACGAGGATCCGCCCCGGCTGGTCCTCTTGCCCTTCGCCTTCACGGTCGCCTTCTTCGCGCGCTCCAGCGCCACCGTCTTCTCTTTTCCCATGGCGACGGATCGAGTTCGAGCGAGGGTCCAGCGACGAGAGCAGATACGAGCGTGGCGGAGAGGTCGGAGGAAGAAGAGAAGAGAATGGGAGCGCACGGAGCAGAGGCCTGGTCCGGTGCCTTTTATAAGGTCATTCCCTGAGTGACTGACTGGTGGACCCAGACGGTCTAAACAAATCCCGCAACAGTCGCGTGCGCAGTACGTGGCAAAAAAGGTGGCGCGGAGATCGAGGAGACTTGCCTAATCCATCCCGATTACCACGGTTTCGCCCGTACGGTACGCTTCCCCAAAATTCGAATCCCGTGAAATCTGCGGAGAGCAGAGCAACTTGCCAGACTGAAAACGTCCTCTACATTATCATTCGGAGTTTTACCATGAAACTTCACTCGACAAAAACCAAGAATGGACCAAGGCGACTGAAAAAGGAGTCGACGTCGTCTCCTCAGTTCATTGTTCCAGAACAAGATATGCTCATAGCACAAAGAATGAGTCGGAAGTGTTCCCAACTCCTTCCTCACTCAAACCCTGATCCATTCGGGGGCTAATGATGAAGCTATGTACCTAGGGTAGGGTCATGGATCTGTCCAACATACCCTTCCCAAGGACATCTCTATAAATAATCAGAAGCATTCGAAGAGAAACCATCATCCACTCGACCATGAAGATGTCTTCACTCGACCACCTTGAAGACACTCGACCACCAGAAGATGAGAAGCCCTTCACTCCACAACGGTCGGGGTTTAAACCATAGCTTTATGGACATTTATAGCACTTTACTTTGAACGTTACCAGTAACGCTCCTCCTTTTATGAACATTGAACCCTGTGTAATGGAGGAGGGCTGGGGTCCTGGCACACTCTATATAAGCCACCCCCTCCTCTGGGACAAGGGTTCGCATCTTTTGTAAACTCACACACACATATAATCCAGTCGACCGCCTCGGGGCACCGAGACGTAGGGCTGTTACTTCCTCCGAGAAGGGCCTGAACTCGTAAAACTTGTGTGTACAACTACTCCATAGCTAGGATCTTGCCTCCTCATACCTACCCCCCATTCTAGTGTCAGTCTTAGATCCACGACATTCCCCACAATGCACCTGGACCTGACAGCTACCCGACACACTTCTTCCAGCGACACTGGGTCTATGTGGGGAGGAGGTTACGACAATGATCCTTCCTATCTTGAATTGTGAGATAGAGCATAAACCAAACCATGTTGGCTCTAGTTCCTACAGTGAATGACCCCACTCTGCTTTCGCAATTCAGGCCTATAAATATCTGAAATGTTTTATGTAAGACTGCTTTGAAGATTATCTCTAATTTCCTCAAAGTAATTCTTCCTGGGATCCTTTTGAGGAGTAGTCTGCTTTCGTTACAGGGCGGCTTATCACTCATAATATTATCTCGGCTTACGAGTGTCTCCATTTTATGAAGAGAATAAAGCTAAGGAAAACAGATTTTGTGCTATCAAGCTGGACATGATGAAGATGTACGACCGGGTTGAGTGGGATTACTTACAAGCTATTATGACTAAGTTGGGGTTTGCACCAGCTTGGGTTTCTTTGGTAATGAGTTTGTTGAGTTTTGTTACATTTGTTTTTCTATTAATGGAAATAAACTTGAGGAATTCAAGCCTTCTCGAGGAATGACCCAATTTCCCCATACTTGTCTTTGTTGGCAACAGAAGGCCTATCATGCCTTTTGAAAAGTAAAAGTCAGTCATAGTACCTCAGTGGTATCCAAGTTGCGCAAATGGCCCCGCTGGTTATCCACTTACTTTTTGTGGATGACAACCTCCTATTTGTTAAAGAAAGTAGAGATGGAGAGGATGATCTGTCATCTTTGTTGAATAGTTATTGCCAAGGCTCGGGTTAGAGAATAAATTTACCAAAGTCCTCTGCTTTCTTCAGTAAAGGGTGCCCGGAGTCTGTTAGAAATGAATTCAAAATTTGCTTGAGTTATTCCTAATGTGTCTTTACTTGAGAAATATCTGGCTATGCCTTCTGATGTTGGAAACTGTAAACGTGGAAATTTTAAATATCTGAAGGACCGAGTTTGGAATAAGGTGCAAGGATGGATGGAGGAGGTCCTTTGGGGGGGGGGGTCAATTCCCTCATAAAGAAGTTCTAGTTGGCAGCAAAAATGGTGAAAGGAAAAACAACTTGGGTTTCTTGGGAAGAGAGGACAAACCCAAAGTAACTTGGTGGTTTGGGATTTAAGGATTTCGAGCTATTTATCTCGCTCTTCTTGCATGTTATGCATGGCACATTTTATAGGATCTAGACTCACTTAGCGCTCATATTCTTCAGGTCAGGTACTTCCCTACCTCAAATTTTCTTGAAGCCCAACTAGGTAATTCTCCATCACAGGTATGGCGAGCAATCATTGAACGACAGGATGTTCTGGTACAAGCTCTCATCCGCGGAATTGATGATGGGAAAATTACTGATATATGGCATCATAATTGGCTTTCGAGAGATTTTAATATGAGGCCAGTTACCAGCATCTCATACAACCCACCTCAATGGGTTAGCAAGCTCATCCTTCCCAGTGAGGCTTCATGGAACCAGGATAAAATTATGGAAACTTTCATAACCATTTATGCAGAGGGAATTCTATCCATTATGTTGTGTACCCGGTAGATGGATGGTTTTTGGTCCTCGAACTTTGATAAGAAGGGAATTTTTATAGTCCGTTAATGCTTGTTGAAACTAAAAATAGACGGGAAGCATGGTTGAAGCAAAGGACGGACACGTCAAATTATGTTGCAGAACAAAGAAGCTGGTGCTTGTTATGGAAGGTACAAGTTCCCTCAAAATTGAAAATATTTTTATGACGCTTGACCCAGCAGTCCCTTCTGGCAGCCGATCTTCTTCATCATCGCAATATGTCACCTGGGAGTCAATGCGGTCTTTGTGGTTCAGATGACCCTTGGAGATATTTACTTTTGGACCGTACGATGTCGAGATGTGTAGGAGGCAATCAACTGAACCCGATGCCCAGAGATGGATCTTCTCATTGATTTTTTGAGGGGTGGATCTTCTCATTGATGGAATCAATCCCGCATGATGATTTTATTTCTATTCTGGGAAAACTATGGGCCATTTGGCATGCTAGGAGGAAGGCCTTACACGAGAATGATTTCCAAAACCCACAGGGAACACACTTTTTTGTTCAGATATACTTATCTGCTCTTGAAGTTTGTAAAACTAAGCATTAACCACGACAACAGCCTGCTAACACTCATGTCCATCATCCTCGAGGGATTCCTCCTGCCCATAGGATAGCCAAGATTCGTGTTGATGGCGTTGTGTCTAGATCATCAAGCAGGGGCTCCATTAGTGCGGTGTGCAGGAACTCGGTGGGTGATTACCTTGGACCCTCGGCGATGGTGTGCCCAGGAATTGTTGATTCAATCGTCCTTGAAGCCATGGCTTGTCGAGAAGCGCTATCACTTGCATCTGATCTTTATCTGGACCAACTAGAGATAACCTCCGATTGCAAAGAACTAGTGAACAACCTCTTTTCTCTCAATGGAGGGCTTCATGGCAATATTGTCCGGGAAATCAGAAGAACCGCAACATCTTTCCAAAAGTCCTCCGTCATCTCTGAAGGGAGAATCTCAAACCTCGAGGCGCATAGCCTCGCTAAACATTCTCTTAGTCTTACACTTGGACGCCATCTTGGCTCCTTTAGCCCCCCGATTTAATGTTGGCCATAGCGGGGGCAACATAATCGGTATCATGCACTTGGGACTAGCAAACATGCTTATGTGACAGACAATTAAAAAAAAAGAATAGAGTAACATAGATATATACTGTATCATAATAAATGTTACGCTACTATGTGTCATGCATGACAATAAATAAAATGATATATGATACTACTCTAAGTCTATGATACTATGCACTATAAAGATATTATCATATATATTAGTATCATATGCATGATACTGGTAGTATATAATACTCTCCACCATGAATAGCCTAAATCTCATCCCCATGAATAACGAGCAATAAAGTGGAGTGTATTTAGCAAAAAAGAAGATATAGTTTAACTCTTAGATCCGCCACCGCTAGCTGGTGCACGCCGCGTATGGCACCGGCAACAGTGAAGCGGGCGGGAGACGGTGCACGGCGGGGGCGGGCCTTGTGGGACGCGCGGGCGCGGCGAAAGGGAGACCCGGCGAATGGCGACGTGACAACGGAACAAGGAAGAAAGAAAGAATGTAACGCCGACGGATGAGCCGCGTCAGTTGGTTTGTCGCATGCCCGCATCTCGCGTCGTGCCTAACTGAGCCTGGTGGGGGTCGGGGTGGTGCCAGATCCGGATCGGCGTAACGTACCACAGCAGGGTTTGTTTTTTTAGCATCAATACAGACATAAGCGCTCATATACACGCGCATACACTCACCTCTATAAATGCACACACACATCCTATTTCTATGAGTACCTCCGAAAGACTGAGTCGTCATATCATCTTGAGATTTACGAAGTCGCCGTAGGCGCCTCATCGTCGACGAGAACGTCTCCTCCCACTGAAAGTGCATCGCCGGAAATTCTGAAATAAATCCAGGAGTAATGCGAGCACCAGGATTTGAACTCTGGTGGGTTGGGGATACCACTGTCCACCTAACCAACTCAACCACAGGTTGATTCGCAGCAGGGTTTGTTTTTTTGAGGATCACGTACCACAAGTGGTTTTCTTTTAATACCAGTACAGACACAAACGCTTACATACATGCGCATACATTCATCCCTATGAACGCACACACGCACATCCTATTCCTATGAACACCTCCGAAAGACTGAGCCGGCATATTATCTTGAAATTTATGAAGTCATCGTAGGCACCTCGTCGTCGACGGAAACGTCTCCTCCCAGTGAATGCGCATCGCCGAAAATCCTGAAATAAACCCAAGAATAAATGTGAGCACCCAGATTTGAACCTTGATGGGCTGGAGATACCACAGTCCCTCTAACCATCCAACCACAAATTGGTTCGCCGTACCACAGGTGGTGTGTACTCAGCAGATTATATAGCCACCTGCGCCCGGCCTCAACAGGTCCATCGGCTATACTAGTAACTGCCAGTACATTTTTTCAGTGGCTAAATCATCAGTCATTTTGTACTGTATACTAATAAGCAACCATAAAATTTACGTTATTAAGAAGATTACGTTATCATGCTCGAGGAGATCCCTAGTTTCTTGGTAACCAGCCTCCTTGCTGATTGCCCGAGGGACATTTTTGTTGAATAAAAGCTCTCTGATTTGCTCGCAAAAAAAAGAAGAAGATTACATTATGACATTGATGCTCGCATTATTTTTGGATTTATTTCAGCCTTCCGGTGATGTTCGTTCAGTGGAAGAAGTCGTTCTCGTCGACTACGAAATGCTCGTATTATTCGTGGATTTATTTCAGCCTTTTAGTGATGTTCATTCAGTGAGAGAAGATGCTACTACATGATGCTCGTCTATGTGAGCGTATTCATTTGTACTGTGTTAGAAAAGATCACGTTATTTTATAGTACTATAAACCTTCCTATTCTAACATTGTCTATGAATGCCCAACAATTATTTCCGTCGTTCACAAGTCGTACGGCAACTATTTCCTCTGAACAAAATGTATGTGCTTTACCCCTCAAAGTTGCACCAACCACAGGAACGAACGAACGATCTACACGAGAGGACACTGTTCTTCTTACAAGCGGCGCCTGCACTTGCACAGTCGCAGTGTTGCATGGCTGATGATGGCAGCCGCTGCCACAATTACACGGGCATTCCCGGTCGAATTTTGGCGCAGGTGCACAAACCACTAATCACAGGCCAAGATCGCCGCTGGCTGCTCCCATGTCCATGTGCCCTCACCTGCATGCCACCGCCGACATTGATATCCACACAAAACGCAGCAGCAATTCACGTCGCCCACCGCCTAGTAGGGCCGCAGGCCCGGCTCCTCCGCCTTGGCCGCCGCGGTGGTCACCGCGACACCGACGGGCATCCTGGCCCGGTGCTCGGTGCGGCCGAGCTGGCCGGGGCCTCCGCGCCCGCCGCCACCGACGCCGGCTGCGGCGGCCGCCGCCGCACTGCGCATCCGGCCCTTGCCCAGGTGGTGCTCGCAGAGGGAGTAGCCGACCAGCGTCGGCTGGCTGCAGCGCCATCCGCGCCCGTTCACGCGGCTGCACCGTGACCCCTCCATCAGCACCGCCGGGCCGCGCCGCTTCTTGGCCCCGCCAGCCGCGCCGCCGCTGCCATTCTTCTCCTCCTTGACGTCCGACAACGCCGCCACGCCATTCGCGACCGGATCTTCCACCTTCACCGCCCGCTCGCCGGCGCCCGTGCATGCCACGTCCGGCTTCCAGCCGGCGACGCCGCCATGGCCATTGCTGCTGCAGGTGCAAAAAAAAGCATCATCATTTCGCACAAAACAAACCCCGGACTAACAGCGCCGATCAAGACGTGACTGACGAAACGGGTAGTAGGTGGCAACAAGCCATGATGGCCATGCGCACTAGAGGCCAAGGCCGCCGGATCGCACAACAAAACAAGGGCCAAACGAACAGGCTGTGATCGAGATCAGCGAACGAAACCAAACAAATCCACGACCGAGACGGCAACAAGACGAGGCGCCTATGTATGATTATGGGGCGGGCGGACGGACGGGAGAAGAGAAGATGCCCACAGGGCCGTCTTGTCCGACAGGCAGGTGCAGTGCGTGCACTAAAATAATAGTTGGATCCGGCCATGCCTAGAATCCTCATGGGTCAAGCTGGCATGGCCACTATCAAACAGTGGAGGGAAAGATACTAACAGAAGGAAAAACAACCCATTTCCTAGTCAAAATTCACAAAGCTGTGATCTTTCTCTCCCATGTAGGAGTGTATGTCTTTCCGCACTTGTTTAATCGAAGAATCCATACCTGCTGTGAGCGCCGTCAGCTCCATGCTCCGCCGCCGCGCCCTGGCCCTCGACTGCATTGTCCTGAAACCCAACCGGCAAAAGCAACAGAAAACATTCAGATGTGACTAAAGAGAACGTCCAGATCTAGGCACCTGCGCCGTGGGTGCAACTGCAAGATCGAACAAGCCGAATCAAGAAAGAGCCACGGCGCACCTGCGGCAATGCCAGGCGCCTGGCGGCGGCGGGCTTGCGGCCGAGATCCGCATTGGCATGCGGATGCGGCGGCCTGGCCCGCCCCTCCTCCTCCTCGTCGCCCCCGCGTCCCTGGCCGCGCTCCTCCGCATTCCGCGGGGTCTGGTGCGTGGATGTGGACGGATCTGAGCGGTACTGCTGCTGGTGGTGCAGCAGGGCGGCGGTGTAGGGGGAGGGCTGCTGCGGCCTCCTCCTGATCCTCATGGACGGGCGAGGAGATGGGGACGGAGGGAGGGAGGAGGCAGCGACGGAGGAGGAGGAGAAGATTTGGGGAGGGTGCAAATTAAAGAAGGGAGGCTTTTGGGGTGCTGGCTTGCTTTTTATGCCTCATCATCGTCGTGCCCGCATTTATTTATGGGAGGGAGGCCAGTAAATATACGGGAGTAGAATAGTGGTAGACGGTGCAGTTTTCAGCACTGCCTGCTGTCTGGCTTTGGCTCGGCATGCAGCACGTGCCGCCGGTGGCTTCCGGGGCGACGCCGGCCGTCGGATCGGGGGGACGGGCAGCGGGGATCGGGGGATCGGCGGGCATCGACCGATCTGGTCTTGATCGCCCCGTGGTGGATGGATCGGTGGCATGAGATGAGAGCTCCGGAGGGGCGAGGGGAGTGGGTGGTGCAACTGGCTTTGCCAATTGCGCAGGTTGGATGGCCCATGTGGGGGTTTTTGGACCCGTTCGGACGAATTTAAGCTGCCTATATATGCCTAAGGGCTCCTTTGATTCAAAGGATATCTTTAGGATTTTTGGAGGATTGAAATCCTTAGGATTTTTTCCTGTATCAGCCCTTTGATTCATAGGATTGGATCCTATAAGAATTTATCCTATGAAATCTTTTGTACTACATTTTATCGGAAATCTAACATCCACTTCAACCTCTTTTTACATTTCCTTTGTTTTTCATGTGGCATCAAACACTCTTTACTAATCCTATAGGATTCAAGTTGACATGCCACTGCAATCCTATACTTTTCATATTCCTACATTTTCAAAATCCTGTGAATCAAAGAGGCCCTAAAATGTTCGTAGTGTAGTTTGTCGGTTAGACGGAAATGTTATGTGATCAAATATTTTTCTTGAACACAGGACAATCAAAGACGCGCACATATACTCACTCTGCAATGTATGTACATCATATCTCTATGAGCACCTTCAATATACTAAGCCGGCATAACATCTTCAGGTCGACGAAGACCGGTCAACGGGAATGTCTCTTTCCAGAAAAATGCGCACAACAGTGTCAGGTCGAGGACTTGAACCGTGGTGGGCAGATTCCACCACACGGAACTTAACCATCTTAGTTCGCGTGATCTAATATTATGAAGAAATCACAGAGGCTTACCTATTTAACTGGCCTTGGAATGCAATACCGTCATTTTTCAATCAGCTTTTCAAATATGTGTATGGACAAATGACATGTTCAATTAAAACACGGAAGTTCACAAAACAATTGACTCCTGCAAAATAACCCCATGTGCTAACCATAAAAACCAGGATGGACAGAAGACAGGGGAATGATCAAATATTATAATGACAACGCAGAGTTTTATTAATTTGGTTAGCCTCGGAATTCAACTGTATCTCTTTTCAATCGGGCTTCCGAGTCTCAAATATGTGTAAGGGCAAAGGAAGCGTTCATGGCATGCGTGGAAATTTCACACAAAAACGGTTCAACTACCCAGAGAAAACTCCACGTACTAAACATAGGTAACCGAAACGGAGAGGAGAACAGTGTTTGTTTGCCACAAGCAAGATCAACACACCTAGACTTCGATCATTCCTCTCGGGCATGGTTGGGAGCAATGTCAAATGGGGTAACAATTCGTCCGGCTACCGCAACTCATTAGACTAGGACGGGGGAGGGATGCCAATGACCTAGGATTAGAGAACTACATCCGGGGCGTGCAAGGAGATGGCACATGGAGACGGCGTTGATGGGAGCACTTAAGCAAGCATCTTTATTATTTTCCATGACAAGCACACGGAGCGGGTGGCGCTGAGTGGTCAACACAAAGGAGCGATGAGGGTGCAAAGAAAACCTAAGGACCCTAGAGTTTGAAAGACATATTTTCAAGGCAAAGAAGGCATAGCTGTAAGTTGAGTTCATGAATGATCCAACATGTGTGGTTAGAGATGGCATTCATTACGGTGCATGTGATGAAATCCAATTTTGGTGAGATAAAATTAGCTACTTTAGCCATTCATTTATTTGCATTTTTCATAACCAACAATAATGAAAAATTGTCACAAAAATTGTGTGTGCATACATAAAGTACTCCAACATTTCAGCACACGATTTTGTTCCATTTTTCAAAATTCATAGATCATTTGTTAATATTCCAAAAGCCAGGTGCATATGACATGAGTTCCAGGACTATATCATTATTCTCATAAGTAAATGACCACACACATGGAGCTTACTCAGAAGGCGCGAACACTAGTCCCTATTTAGAAATAGTATCGGCCTAGCGACAAAGAGTCCTCCTCCTTCCATGTTGATGGGGATGATGGGGCTCTCGGTGATGTCTTTCGTGACTCGGCTAGTGGCTTTATAGCGGTAGCATGCAGAGACAAGCAACAGGGCCTCGACGTTCTTTCGGTGGAAGTTGAAGCGGTTCTGGTGGGTCTCCTGCTAGCAGAAGAATGGGCATCCACTACCTTGTGGTGGAGGACGACTCTTTGGAGATTGTTCAGGCTATCCAGAATCCGTTGGAGTATCGAGCTTTAGGTGTGGTGGTAACCAATAACTGTCAAAACTTGATGAGTAGCTTCGTCAAGGTGACTATATTGGACTGTGGGGTGATAAGAGAATGAGGTGTCACATGAACTTGCTCGCTTTCATTTCATTGAGAGATCTAAGAAGTCTTGAGGGATCATCACCCTAATTTTGTGGTTTCATTTCTTGTAAGGAACAAGTTAATTGTTTAAATGAAGTCACCAAACTAAAAACAAAACAAATGACACCTACTTTTGTTTCGTTGACAACAAACTTTTGTTAAAAAAGGCCAAAATTAGTATGGTAGGATTAGACAACAACCAAGAGAAGAGAGAGAGAGAGAGAGAGAGAGAGAGAGAGAGAGAGAGAGAGAATAGGTTGTCTTCTCTTCTTAAAGAAAATTATTTCTTCACGCCTAACATATAGTATATTAATAGAGATATTAGTTAGTTGGAAGGTAGCAAGAGATGACCCTTTTAAAAGTGTCACCTTTTGTACCGGAGATGAGCATTTAGTTGGGTTGAAGGAGAGAGAAAAAGAAACAAACACCAAAAAAGATACTGAGTAGGTATATTTCCACTGTAAAATATATCTTTCACTTGTCACATAGTTCTCATTACTTTTAGTCACCATATATCTATACTAATGTGAACATTGACCCACAAAATAACAATATTAATGTGAACATTCATTAGGTACAAAAGGTAACTTATCATATTTTATTTTATTTCTAGGTTGCCGAAGGTAACTAATTGCAAAGAAAATTTACTAAGTATTTTCTTCTCCTGACAAAGTAGTAGTATTAGAGGTACCTTTGGAGATCCCTCAAAAGAAGATGCCCCCTCAAACCATCCGTATTCGTGCGGACCAGGCTGTTCGGACGTGTTTTGCCATCCAACGCGGTATCCTATCAGCCTGCGTAGTGGTCCAGACGTCTTTTTCCCGTAAATTGGAAGCAGGCCGGGGGCATTGCAGGTGTCCGTATTGTTGCCACTCCCGCATCCAACACTCCGGACCCACACAAAACCCTTTCCTTCGTCTGCACCCTTTCCTGCCCGAAGCGGTCAGCGGCATATTCATGTTGGCCTAGAGTGAATGCGACCTCTTTCTGGAGCCGACATGAAGCAGCGACAGCCGAGAGCGCTGCCCACTGCATGTGTCTTCTCTCCGCATGCAAACGACATTCATCCATCTGCTTCCCTCCATTAATCCAATGTGTTTGCCGAGGAACCAACTCCGACGCCCGCATGCAAGCGCCACACACGTCCTTCTGTCTGCCGACTAGCATTAAACACTCCATCGTTTGGCGCATGGCATCCACCCGCTATTTAAACATGACCAAGCGCACGTAAACAACCGCATCAAACCTCCGCTCCTAATCCCGATCTCCTCCATGCACCACACCAACCATGGCCTCAAGATCCACAGCCCTATGGGACGACCTCTTGAGCAAACAAAAGAAGGAGCTCTCCGGCTTTCCGGTCGCCTGGTAGGACCGCGGAGCTAGCCGGATACATGTTGGCTTGCCAACGAGCTCTCCGGAGGTCTATGACATGGACGAGGCGGCGCCACCGCCCTCGCCGGTCCAGGACCGAAAGTGCAACTAATCCCTAGGTGGTTTTGGTAATTCTTAACAACATATAGCTCATTGAACTAATATCCATTCAAGATTAATGTTTCAGAAAGTTCAATGATTAGTATGGCATGGACTAGAGATGTGGACACCTCAAAATGCTAAGGACACAATTGGCAAAAGCTCAAGACTCTATATTTTCATTTTAGTGATCCAAGATCACATTGAGTCCATAGGAAAAGCCAATACTATTAAAAGGGGATGAGGTGTTGCTTAATGGCTTGCTTGCTCAAAATGCTTAGTGATATGCTCCAAAAGCCCTCAACCACTTTCTCATTTCCACATATGTCCTATACCTAAAGTCAAACTTGGCCCCACCGATTTGATCTATCCGGTGCCACCAAGTTCACTTGGCATAGCCATAGCCAGAAACCCTAATCAGTTTGGTCTTACCGATAGGGATCTCGGTCTCACCGAGATGGGGTTGCAAACTCTCGGTTTCCCTTTGTAAAATTTTGGTATAACCGAGATGAGCGGTCGGTCCCACCGAGTTGGCATTGCAAACTCTCTGTTTCCTTTTTGTAACATTTCAGTCTCATCGAAATGAGCGATTGGTCCCACCGAGTTTGCCCGGCCAAGTCTCTGTTTGCTCATTACTTAAATCAGTCTCACCGACTTCATGTGATCGGTCTCACCGAGATGAGGTTTCGCCCTAGCCCTAGCGTATCGATATCACCGAGTTGATCATGTCGGTCCCACTGAAAAAGCCTAATGTTCACATTTGAACCAAGTCGGTCTCACCGAGTTTGACTATTCGGTCCCACCGAGTTTGGTAAATTGTGTGTAACGGTTAGATTTTGTGTGGAGGCTATATATACCCCTCCACCCCTCTCCATTGGAGAGAGAGCCATCAGAACATGCCTACACTTCCAGCATTCATTTCCTGAGAGAGAACCACCTACTCAGTGTTGAGACCAAGACATTCCAATCCAACCACAAGAATCTTGATCTCTAGCCTTCCCCGAGCTGCTTCCCACTCAAATCATCTTTCCACCATATCCAAATATGTGAGAGAGAGTTGAGTGTTGGGGAGACTATTATTTGAAGCACAAAAGCAAGGAGTTCATCATCAACACACCATCTATTACCTTTTGGAGAGTGGTGTCTCCTAGATAGGTTAGGTGTCACTTGGGAGCCTCCATCAAGATTGTGGAGTTGAACCAACGAGTTTGTAAGGGCAAGGAGATCGCATACTTCGTGAAGATCTACCCAAGTGCGGCAAGTCCTCGTGGGCGATGGCCATGGTGGGATAGATAAGGTTGCTTCTTCGTGGACCCTTCATGGGTGGAGCCCTCCCTGGACTCACGCAACCGTTACCCTTCATGGGTTGAAGTCTCCATCAACGTGAATGTACGATAGCACCACCTATCAGAACCACGCCAAAAATCTCCGTGTCTACATTGCGTTTGCTCCCTCAAAATTCCTCCCCTTTACATTCATATGCAATGATTTACATTCCGCTGCTATACTCTTAGAATTGCTTGTGTAGGTTGATTGCTTGACTTGTGTTAAGTTGCTAAAATCTGCCAAGACATAAAATTGGGAAAGGCTAGATTTTTATTTGGTCAAGTAGTCTAATCACCCCCTCTAGACATACTTTCGATCCTACAAGTGGTATCAGAGCATTGGTCTCCATTTTCCTTGATTTCCATAGCTTTGGTGATCATACCTTGGTTTCACAACCTAGGAGAGTATGGCGTCTGGCGAGGGAAATTACCACTGTAGAGGTCCTTACTTTGATGGTACTAATTTTGCTAGTTGGAAGCATACGATGAAAATGCATATTCTTGGACATAACCCCGCCATTTAGGCTATTGTGTGTATTGGCTTGCGAGGTGAATTCTTCGATTGAAGGGAACCGAATCGTGAAGAAACCGCTGGAGATAGGGTCAGCGGGGCCACCAGGTGGGGACAACCCACCTGGGTGTGCTAGGAGGGGGCATGCCCTGGTGGGTTGTGCCCTCCCAGGGACCCCCCCCCTCCGATGGTTCTTGGCTCTAGTAATTCTCTTTTATTATATAAAAAATCCTCATAAAGTTTCATTCCAATCCGAGAACTTTTATTTCTGCACAATGGTAGTTCTGGTGAAAACATCGTCAGTCCGGGTTATTTTCATTCAAATCATGCAAATTAGAGTCAAACCAAGATGAAAAGCATTAGGAAAAATAGATACGACGGAGACGTATCACCCTTGCATAGTTGTGTAACACACAACACGCATTAATAAGTCGAATCTGAAATATTTAGTTTATCATCAAAGAAGGAACACGGGATGGCCCATATGAACAATCAAATGGACATGTGTTACCTGGTCCTCTGTATCAAAGAAAGAACAAGAACACAAGACATCTCATTTTTTCTTAAGTACTCTAAAGGTACTCTCCACAACATTTATAGCACGAGCATGGCACAAGTTATACAACTCCTTTTCATTTGGGGGTTGTTGTTAACTTGCAACTAAAAGTGCAACTAATCCCCGGGTGGTTTTTGTAATTCATAACAACACATAGCTCACTGAACTGATATCCATTCAAGTTAAATATTTCAGAAAGTTCAATGATTGGCATGACATGGACTAGAGATGTGGACCCCTCAAAATGCTAAGCACAAAGACTGGCAAAACCTCAAGACTCTTCATTTATATTTTAGTGATCCAAGATAACATTGAGTCCAGAGGAAAGCCAATACTATTAAAAGGGGATGAGGTGTTGCTTAATGGTCTACTTTCTCAAAGTGCTTAGTGATATTGATCCAAAACCCTCAACCACTTTCTCTTCCAAATATGTCCAAAACTCAAAGTCAAACTTGGCCCCATCGAAATGATCCATCTGGCGCTACCGAGTTCAGTTGACATAGCCACTGCCAGAAACCCTAGCAATTCTCTTACACCGATACAGATCTCGGTCTCACCGAGATGGCCTTGCAAACTCTCTGTTTCCCTTTGTAACATTTCGGTCTCACCGAAATGAGCAATCGGTCCCACCGAGTTTGCTTGACCAGCTCTCTGTTTGCTCTTTGCTGAAATCGGTCTCACCGAGTTCACACAATCGGCTACACCGAGTTGATGTTTGCCCTAAGCCCTAGCACTTCGTTCACACCAAGTTATTCCAGTCGGTCCCACCGAGATTCCCAACAGGTTCACATTTTGAACTAAATCGGTCTCACCGAGTTCTTCTATTCATTCTGACTGAGTTGGATCAAATGTGTGTAACGGTTTTATTTTGTGTGGAGGCTATATATACCCCTCCACCCCATCTCCATTTGTGAGAGAGCCATCAAAACGTGCCTACACTGCCACTACTCATTTCTGAGAGAGAACTACCTACTCATGTGTTGAGACCAAGATATACCAATCCTACCACAAGAATCTTGATCTCTAGCCTTACCCAAGTTGCTTTCCAGTCAAATCATCTTTCCACCATGTAAAAATCTGTGAGAGAGAGTTGAGTGTTGGGGAGACTATCATTTGAAGCACAATATCAAGGAGTTCATCATCAACACACCATCTATCAACTTTTGGAGAGTGGTGTCTCCTAGATTGGTTAGGTGTCGCTTAGGAGCCTCCGACAAGATGTGGAGTTGAACCAAGAAGTTTGTAAGGGCAAGGAGATCACCTACTTCATGAACATCTACCCGAGTGAGGCAATTCCTTCATGGGAGGTGGCCATGGTGGGATAGACAAGGTTGCTTCTTCGTGGGTGGAGCCCTCCATGGACTCACGCAACCGTTACCCTTCATGGGTTGAAGTCTCCATCGACGTGGATGTACGAAGCACCACCTATCGGAACCCCACCAAAAATCTCTGTGTCTACATTGCGTTTGCCTTCTCCAAACCCTTCCCTTTACCTTTATATGAAATGTTTTACTTTCTGCTACTACACTCTTAGAATTGCATGTGTAGGTTGATTGCTTGACTTGTACTAGTTACTAAAATCTGCCGACAACTAAAATTGGGAAAATGCTAGATTTTTATTTGGTCAAGTAGTCTAATCACCCCTCTCTAAACCTACTTTCGATCCTACAAGTGGTATCAGAGCTTTGGTCTCCATTTGCCTTGATTTCCATAGCTTCGGTGATCATAGCCTTGGTTTCACAACCTAGGAGAGTATGGCGTCTAGCGAGGGAAATAATCACTATAGAGGTCCTTACTTTGATGGTACTAATTTTCCTAGTTGGAAGCATAAGATGAAAGTGCATATTCTTGGACATAACCCCGCCATTTAGGCTATTGTTTGTATTGGCTTGCAAGGTGAATTCTTCGATTGAAGGGAACCGAATCGTGAATAAACCACTGGAGAATTGAAGATGTTGTAATACAATGCTCAAGATTGTGATATCCTCTTCAATGGATTGTGCCCCGAAGAATTCAACAAAATCAGCCGTCTTGAGAATGCAAAGGAAATTTGGGATACTTTGATTGATATGCACGATGGTATCGAGTCTGTCAAGGAATCCAAATTGGGTGTGCTTTGGAGTCATCTTGACAAGATCAAAATGAAGGATGGTGAAGGTCTATCTGATAACCCACAAGTATAGGGGATCGCAACAGCTTTTGAGGGTAGAGTATTCAACCCAAATTTATTGATTCGACACAAGGGGAGCCAGAGAATATTCTCAAGTATTAGCAGCTGAGTTGTCAATTCAACCACACCTGGAAACTTAGTATCTACAGCAAAGTGTTTAGTAGCACAGTAATATGATAGTGGTGGTAGCAGCAACAAAAGTAAAGACAGTAAAAGTAATGTTTTTGGTATTTTGTAGTGATTGTAACAGTAGCAGCGGGAAAGTAAATAAGCGAGAACCAGTATATGGAAAACTCGTAGGCACCAGATCAGTGATGGATAATTATGCCGGATGCGGTTCATCATGTAACAGTCATAACATAGGGTGACACAGAACTAGCTCCAATTCATCAATGTAATATAGGCATGTATTCCGTATATAGTCATACGTGCTTATGGAAAAGAACTTGCATGACATCTTTTGTCCTACCCTCCCGTGGCAGCGGTGTCCTATTGGAAACTAAGGGATATTAAGGCCTCCTTTTAATAGAGAACCATAACAAAGCATTAGCACATAGTGAATACATGAACTCCTCAAACTATGGTCATCACCGGGAGTGGTCCCGATTATTGTCACTTCGGGGTTGCCGGATCATAACACATAGTAGGTGACTATAGACTTGCAAGATAGGATGAAGAACTCACATATATTCATGAAAACATAATAGGTTCAGATCTGAAATCATGGCACTCGGGCCCTAGTGACAAGCATTAAGCATAGCAAAGTCATAGCAACATCAATCTCAGAACATAGTGGATATTAGGGATCAAACCCTAACAAAACTAACTCGATTACATGATAAATCTCATCCAACCCATCACCGTCCAGTAAGCCTACGATGGAATTACTCACGCACGGTGGTGAGCATCATGAAATTGGTGATGGAGGATGGTTGATGATGACGACGGCGACGAATCCCCCTCTCCGGAGCCCCGAACGGACTCCAGATCAGCCCTCCCGAGAGGTTTTAGGGCTTGGCGCCGACTTCGTATCGTAAAACGTGATGATTTCTTCTCTTTGATTTTTCTCTCTCCGAAAGCAAATATATAGAGTTGGAGTTGGCGTCGGAGGGCATCCAGGGGGCCCACGAGGTAGGGGGCGCCCTAGGGGGGGGCGCCCCCCACCCTCGTGAATAGGGTGTGGGCCCCCTGGTCTTCATCTTTGGTGAGGATTTTTTATTATTTTTTCTAAGATGTTCCGTGGAGTTTCAGGTCATTCCGAGAATATTTATTTTCTGCACATAAAACAACACCATGGCAATTCTGCTGAAAACAGCGCCAGTCCGGGTTAGTTCCATTCAAATCATACAAGTTAGAGTCTAAAACAAGGGCAAAAGTGTTTGGAAAAGTAGATACGACGGAGACGTATCAACTCCCCCAAGCTTAAACCATTGCTTGTCCTCAAGCAATTCAGTTGACAAACTGAAAGAAAGAAAGAAAAACTTTTACAAACTCTGTTTGCTCTTGTTGTTGTAACTATGTCAAGCCAGCATTCAAGTTTTCAGCATAGATCATAACTAACCACATTTGCAATAATTCTCAGGTCTCATAATTACTCATATCAATAGCATAATCAACTAGCAAGCCATAATAATAAATCTTGGATGACAACACTCAAAACAATCATAATATGATATAACAAGATGGTATCTCGCTAGCCTTTTCTGAGACCGCAAAACATAAATGCAGAGCACCTTTAAAGATCAAGGACTGACTAGACATTGTAATTCATGGTAAAAGAGATCCAATCATAGTCACACCCAATATAAATTAATAGTGATGAATGCAAATGACAGCTGTGCTCTCCAGCTAGTGCTTTTTAATAAGAGGGTGGTGACTCAACATAAAAGTAAATGGATAGGCCCTTCGCAGAGGGAAGCAGGGATTTGTAGAGGTGCCAGAGCTCGGTTTTGAAATAGAGATAAATTGTATTTTGAGCGATATAATTTCATTGTCAACGTAACAACTAAGAGATGGCGATATCTTCCATGCTAAGCACATTATAGGCGGTTCCCAAACAGAATGGTAAAGTTTATACCCCCCCTCCACCAACAAGCATCAATCCATGGCTTGCTCGAAACAACGAGTGCCTCCAACATACATCAGGTCCCAGGGGGAGTTTTGTTCGCAATTAATTTTGATTTAGTTTGCATAAAGCATGGGACTGGGCATCCCGGTGACCAGCCATTTTCTCGTGAGTGAGGAGCGGAGTCCACTCCTCTTGAGAATAACCCGCCTAACATGGAAGATAAGGACAACCTTGGTTGATACATGAGCTATTCGAGCATACAAAACAGAATGTTTATTTGAAGGTTTAGAGTTTGGCACATACAAATTTACTTGGAACGGCAGGTAGATACCGCATATAGGAAGGTATAGTGGACTCATCTGGAATAACTTTGGGGTTTAAGGGATTGGATGCACAAGCAGTATTCCCGCTTAGTACAAGTGAAGGCTAGCAAAATACTGGGAAGCGACCAACTAGAGAGCGACAACAGCCATGTACATGCATTAAAATTAATAAACATTGGATGCAAGCATGAGTAGGATATAATCCACCATGAACATAAATATCGTGAAGGCTATGTTGATTTGTTTCAACTACATGCGTGAACATGTGCCAAGTCAAGTCACTTAAATCATTCAAAGGAGGATACCACCCCATCATACCACATCATAATCATCTCAATAGCATGTTGGCATACAAGGTAAACCATTATAACTCATAGCTAATCAAGCATGGCACAAGCAACTATGATCTCTAATTGTCATTGCAAACATGTTTATTCATAATAAGCTGAATCAAGAACGAGGGACTCATCGTATTTACAAAAACAAAAGAGGTCGAGTTCATACCAGCTTTTCTCATCTCAGTCAGTCAATCATATATTATCATAATTGCCTTTCACTTGCACGACCGAACGGTGTGAATAATAATAAGAGTGTACGTGCATTGGACTAAGCTGGAACCTGCGAGCATTCAATAAACAGGAGAAGACAAGGCAATATGGGCTCTGGGTTAATTCAACAATGATGCATATAAGAGCCACTTCAACAATTTAATTCTAGTCTTCTCCTACTGACCTCCAAAGAAAAGAAAAGAAATAAACTATTTACACGGGAAAGCTCCCAACAAGCAAAAGAAGAACGGGAAATATTTTTGGGTTTTCTTTTTAATTATTACTACTACAGCAGAAAAATAAACTACTACTAATTTTTTGGTTTTTCTTAAGGTTTAACAAACACACAAGAAGAAAGCAGGAAAAAGAAAATAAACTAGCATGGATATTACAGTGGAAGAGTATGAGCACCGACATCTAGCAATGAGTGTGTGTGAACATAAATGTAATGTCGGTGAGAAATGCATACTCCCCCAAGCTTAGGCTTTTGGCCTAAGTTGGTCTATGGCCACGGCTGGCCTGGCTGATATCCATAATAATAGTTGTCGGGGTCGTACTGTGATGAGGAAGAAGAAGGCTCCGATTGCCACTGGCTGGCAATCATCTCCGGATCCCACTGATAGTTAGACTGCCATGAAGGATCAAATTGTGGTTCCGGTTCTGGCTCCTCGGCTGGTGCAGGGTTCCGGTAGGCGTGAATAGCCGTCAACGGAACAAGGTACGTGCCTACAGTCAAATCAAACAAGGAAGGAGCAGGCAGGATAATAGTCTTAGGATGATGTTTGTTAAAGAACAATTGATATTTAAGCTCTCCTGCCCTATTCTTAACAATAAAATCATGTGCCACCATACTTTTATGATCTAGATAAACACGGGGCAACACCTTTTCTTCTTTCTCAGCATGCCTAATAGGTATGTTAAAATGTACGGCTAGGCGTGTAGCATAGATGCCTCCAAAGATGGGGCCTTTGGTACGGTTCATACTTAACCGTCTAGCAATAATACCGCCCATACTACAAGTGTTATGACTGTATAAACCGTGGAGCAGAATAATTATATCAGGGATACTAAGGTTTCCACAGTTTCCGCGTCCAATTAAACAACGACTAGCAAATAATGCAAAGTAACGTAAAATAGGAAAATATATGCTAGTGATTCGTGCATCGGAAACCTTCCTAGTTTCTCCTACAGTGATAGTATCAATAAACCCAACCACATCATCATGATGTGGTTCTTCTGTCTTGCCCTCAAAAGGGACTAAACAAATCCGACAAAAATCATAAAGTGACATCTCCTTATGCTCATCATATAAATGAAACTCCACCATAGGTGGTGAGTTCCTAGAATGAAAATGAAAGTTTTGCACAAAGGTATTGGTGAGTAAGAGATATTGATCGCATTGGTCGTGGAGGAAAGTGGTGAGGCCTGCATTGTGAGCCAATTCATGAAAATCTTCATAGATACCGGCTGCTCTCAAGAAATCATCAGATGGCCATTCACATGCCCGAATCTCCGCGGTGCGCGGCAAATTATACTTAGGCTTCGGTGCCTTTTCCTTCGAGCTTTGGCTCGATGAGCCCCTCAATAATCTCCTCATCATTTTCTGAAAAATTCTGAAATTTTTAGTAACTTCAAAATAAAAGTAAACCGAACTCAATAATTTTTATAGCAGCTACTCCTACAAGTGCCTAGAGCCTATATCAAGCATTAGAACTACTTGGAACCATATAAATTTGACATGCAAGCTCAAGAACATGGTCACCTATGCAGCACAAATTTGCAAAGAATAAAGCACTAGAACAAAAACTAATTGGACCAATGGAGGAGTCACATACCAAGGAACAATCTCCCCAAGCAGTTTTGCGAGAGGTGCTTTGAGCAAGGAGATCGAAAAATCACAGCAAAAGTGGCTGGAACTCGTGCTTGAGTTGGTTTTTTGGGTTTGTGTGAGACAAAGGAAGAAGATGGGTGCTGGGATAAGTGGAGGAGGGCCACCGTGGGCCCACGAGGCAGGGGGCGCACCCTACAGGGGGGGGCGCCCACCACCCTCGTGGCCAGGTGGCAGCTCCTCCCGCGGTAATTTTTGCACAGTAAATCCTCAAATATTCCCGAAAAATCATATTAAATTGGCATGGCATTTTGAGGACTTTTATTTTCGGGATATTTTTATATTGCACGGATAAGTCAGGAAATAGACAGAAAAATACTAATTTTACTTTATTTAATATAAATAATAGAAAGTAAAAGTGGGGTACAGAAGGTTGTGCTTCTAGTTTCATCCATCTTATGCTCATCAAAAAGAATCCACTAACAAGGTTATCAAGTCTTGTTAACAAACTCATTCCGATAATCATGAAACCGGAGAAATTTCGAATAACACTAAGTTACCTCAACGGGGATATGCAAATCCCCAATAATAAGTATATCATATTTCTTTTTGACAGTAGGAAGTGGAAATTCAAAACCTCCAATTATAATCGATGGAATTTTTCCAATGGAGTTGATACTATGAACTTGAGGTTGTTTCCTCGGAAAGTGTACCGTATGCTCATTACCATTAACATGAAAAGTGACGTTGCCTTTGTTGCAATCAATAACAGCCCCTGCAGTATTAAGAAAAGGTCTTCCAAGAATAATAGACATACTATCATCCTCGGGAATATCAAGTATAACAAAGTCCATTAAAATAGTAACGTTTGCAACCACAATGGGCACATCCTCACAAATACCGATAGATATAGCAGTTGATTTATCAGCCATTTGCAAAGATATTTTAGTAGGTGTCAACTTATTCAAGTCAAGTCTACGATATAAAGAGAGAGGCATAACACTAACATCGGCTCCAAGATCACATAAAGCAGTTTTAATATAATTTTTTTTAATGGAGCAAGGTATAGTAGGTACTCCGGGGTCTCCAAGTTTCCTTGGTATTCCACCCTTAAAAGTATAATTAGCAAGCATGGTGGAAATCTCAGCTTCCGGTATCTTTCTTTTATTAGTAATGAAATCCTTCGTATATTTAGCATAAGGATTTGTTTTGAGCACATCAGTTAATCGCATACGCAAATAGATAGGCCTAATCATTTCAGCAAAGCGCTCAAGATCCTCATCATCCTTTTTCTTGGATGGTTTTGGAGGAAAAGGCATGGGTTTCTGAACCCAAGGTTCCCTTTCTTTACCATGTTTCCTAGCAAAAACGTCTCTTTTATCATAACGTTGATTCTTTGATTGTGGGTTATCAAGATCAACAATAGGTTCAATTTCTACATCATTGTCATTACTAGGTTGAGCATCATCATGAACATCATCATTAATATTTTCACTAGGTTCATGTTCATTACCAGATTGTGTTTCAGCATCGGACATAGAAATATCATTTGGATTATCAGGTGGTTCAACAATAGGTTCACTAGAAGTTTGCACAGTTCTATCATTTTTCTTTTTCTTCTTTTTAGAAGAACTAGGAACATCAATATTATTTCTTTGAGAATCTTGCTCGATTCTCTTAGGGTGGCCTTCAGGATACAAAGGTTCCTAAGTCATTCTACCAGTTCTAGTAGCCACTCTAACAGCATAATCATTTTTCTTACTATTCATTTCATCAAGCACTTCTTTTTGAGCCTTAAGTACTTGTTCTACTTGAGTGGTAACCATAGAAGCATGTTTGCTAACAAGTTTAAGTTCACCTTTAATATTAGCCATATAATCACCCAAGCGTCTAATCATATAAGCATTTTCTTTTAGTTGTCTACCAAAGTAAGCATTGAAGTCGTCTTGCTTAAACATAAAGTTATCAAACTCATCCAAGCACTGACTAGCAATTTTAGCAGGAGGGACTTCAGCTTTATCATATCTATAGAGAGAATTTACCTTTACTACCTGTGTCGGGATATCAGGATCAGGAGGTTCTTTAGTAAATAAAGAATTGAGATCATATGTTTCTTCAACAGGCGGTATATTAAGACCATGTATTTCTTCAATAGGAGGTAAATTCTTAACGCCTTCAGCTTTAATACCTTTCTCTTTCATAGATTTCTTTGCCTCTTGCATATCTTCAGGACCGAGGAATAGAACTTCTCTCTTCTTCAGAGTTGGTTTAGGAATAGATTTAGTAATTGGAGCAGGAGCTGGCTCAGGAGGTGCCCAATTATTTTCATTTATCAACATATTATTCAATAGAATTTCAGCTTCATCCAGTGTTCTTTCCCTGAAAAGAGAACCTGCACAACTATCCAGGTAATCTCTGGAAGCATCAGTTAGTCCATTATAAAAGATATCGAGTATTTCAGGTTTCTTAAGAGGATGATCAGGCAAAGCATTAAGTAACTTGAGAAGCCTCCCCCAAGCTTGTGGGAGACTCTCTTCTTTAATTTGCACGAAGTTGTATATTTCCCTCAAAGCAACTTGTTTCTTATGAGCAGGGAAATATTTAGCAGAGAAGTAATAAATCATATCCTGGGGACTACACACACAACCAGGATCAAGAGAATTAAACCAGATCTTAGCATCACCCTTTAATGAGAACGGAAATATTTTGAGTATATAAAAGTAACGCGATCTCTCATCATTAGTAAACAGGGCGGCTATATCATTTAACTTAGTAAGATGTGCCACAACAGTTTCAGATTCATAGCCATAAAATGGATCAGATTCCACCAAAGTAATTATATCAAGATCAACAGAGAATTCATAATCCTTATCAGGAACACAAATAGGTGAAGTAGCAAAAGCAGGGTCGGGTTTCATTTTATCTCTAAGTGATTCTTTGTTCCATTTAACTAATAACCTCTTAAGCTCATATCTATCTTTGCAAGCTAAAATAGCGGCAGAAGATTCCATATAAAAAAGATAGCCCTCAGGAATAACAGGCATATTTTCATCATCACTATCGTCATCGTATTCAGATTGAATAATTTCTTTTTCTCTAGCCCTAGCAATTTGTTCATCAAGAAATTCACCAAGGGGCACAGTAGTATCAGGCATAGAAGCAGTTTCATCATAAGTATCATGCATAGCAGAAGTGGCATCATCAATAACATGCGACATATCGAAACGAATAGCAGAAGCAGGTTTAGGTGTCGCTAGCTTACTAATACAGAAGGTGAATCAAGTGCAGAGCTAGATGGCAGTTCCTTACCTCCCCTCGTAGTCGAGGGATAAATTGTTGTCTTAGCGTCATTCAAGTTCTTCATAGTGTCTAGCAGATATAAATCCCAAGTGACTCAGAGAATAGAGCTATGCTCCCCGGCAACGGCGCCAGAAATTAGTCTTGATAACCCACAAGTATAGGGGATCGCAACAGCTTTCGAGGGTAGAGTATTCAACCCAAATTTATTGATTCAACACAAGGGGAGCCAAAGAATATTCTCAAGTATTAGCAGCTGAGTTGTCAATTCAACCACACCTGGAAACTTAGTATCTGCAGCAAAGTGTTTAGTAGCACAGTAATATGATAGTGGTGGTAGCAGCAACAAAAGTAAAGACAACAAAAGTAATGTTTTTGGTGTTTTGTAGTGATTGTAACAGTAGCAGCGGGAAAGTAAATAAGTGAGAACCAGTATATGGAAAACTCGTAGGCACCGGATCAGTGATGGATAATTATGCCGGATGCGGTTCATCATGTAACAGTCATAACATAGGGTGACACAGAACTAGCTCCAATTCATCAATGTAATGTAGGCATGTATTCCGTATATAGTCATACGTGCTTATGGAAAAGAACTTGCATGACATCTGTTGTCCTACCCTCCCGTGGTAGCGGGGTCCTATTGGAAACTAAGGGATATTAAGGCCTCCTTTTAATAGAGAACCGGAACAAAGCATTAGCACATAGTGAATACATGAACTCCTCAAACTATGGTCATCACCAGGAGTGGTCCCGATTATTGTCACTTCGGGGTTGCCGGATCATAACACATAGTAGGTGACTATAGACTTGCAAGATAGGATCAAGAACTCACATATATTCATGAAAACATAATAGGTTCAGATCTGAAATCATGGCACTCGGGCCCTAGTGACAAGCATTAAGCATAGCAAAGTCATAACAACATCGATCTCAGAACATAGTGGATACTAGGGATCAAACCCTAACAAAACTAACTCGATTACATGATAAATCTCATCCAACCCATCACCGTCCAGCAAGCCTACGATGGAATTACTCACGCATGGCACTGAGCATCATGAAATTGGTGATGGAGGATGGTTGATGATGACGACGGCGACAAATCCCCCTCTCCGGAGCCCCGAACGGACTCCAGATCAGCCCTCCCGAGAGGTTTTAGGGCTTGGCGGCGGCTCTGTATCGTAAAACGCGATGATTTCTTCTCTCTGATTTTTTTCTCTCCGAAAGCAAATATATAGAGTTGGAGTTGGCGTCGGAGGGCATCCAGGGGGCCCATGAGGTAGGGGGCGCGCCCTAGGGGGGTTCGCCCCCACCCTCGTGAACAGGGTGTGGGCCCCTTGGTCTTCATCTTTGGCGAGGATTTTTTATTATTTTTTCTAAGATGTTCCGTGGAGTTTCAGGTCATTCCGAGAATATTTGTTTTCTGCACATAAAACAACACCATGGCAATTCTGCTGAAAACAGCATCAGTACGGGTTAGTTCCATTCAAATCATACAAGTTAGAGTCCAAAACAAGGGGAAAAGTGTTTGGAAAAGTAGATACGACGGAGACGTATCAGTATCTGAAATGTACTCTAGGCTTGCTCTCATCACAAATGAGATTGTCGGCTTAGGAAGTGAAGAGATGATCGATAGATTCATCATCAAGAAGATCCTAACAGCCTTGGATGAAAAATATGATACAGTGTGTGAAGGAAATATGCCCTAGAGGCAATAATAAAGTTGTTATTTATATTTCCTTATATCATGATAAATGTTTATTATTCATGCTAGAATTGTATTAACCGGAAACTTAGTACATGTGTGAATACATAGACAAATAGAGTGTCCCTAGTTTGCCTTTACTTGACTAGCTCGTTAATCAAAGATGGTTAAGTTTCCTAGCCATGGACATGTGTTGTCATTTGATGAACGAGATCACATCATTAGAGAATGATGTGATGGACAAGACCCATCCGTTAGCTAGCACTACGATCGTTTAATTTATTATTGTTGCTTTCTTCATGACTTATGCATGTTCATATGACTATGAGATTATGCAACACCTGAATACCAGAGGAACACCTTGTGTGCTATCAAACATCACAACGTAACTGGGTGATTATAAAAATGCTCTATAGGTGTCTCTGATGGTGTTTGTTGAGTTGGCATAGATCAAGATTAGGATTTGCCACTCCGATTGTCGGAGAGGTATCTCTGGGCCCTCTCGGTAATGCACATCACTATAAGCCTTGCAAGCAATGTGAAGAGTTTGTTATGGGATGATGCACTACAAAACGAGTAAATAGACTTGCCGGTAACGAGATTGAACTAGGTATGATGATACCGACGATCGAATCCAGGGCAAGTAACATACCGATGACAAAGGGAACAACGTATGTTATTATGCGGTTTGACCGATAAAGATCTTCGTAGAATATGTTGGAACCAATATGAGCATCGAGGTTCCGCTATTGGTTATTGACCGGAGAAGTGTCTTGGTCATGTCTACATAGTTCTCGAACTCGCAGGGTCTGCATGCTTAACATTCGATGACGATTGGTATCTTGAGTTTATGTGTTTTGATGTACCGAAGGTTGTTCGGAGTCCCGGATGTGATCACGGACATGACGAGGAGTCTCAAAATGGTCGAGACATAAAGATTGATATATTGGACCGTGTTGTTCAGACATCGGAAGTGTTCTGGAGAGTTTCTTATAAAACCGGAGTGCCGGAGGGTTACCGAAACCCCCCGGGAAGTTAATGGGACACCATGGGCCTTAGAGGAGAGAGGGCCGGCCAGGAGGTGGCGCACGCCCCCCCTAGTACGAATTGGACAAGGGGTGGGGCGGCGCCCCCCTCCTTCCTTCTCTCCCCTTCCTCTTTCCTTCCCCTCCTAGTTGGACTAGGAAAGGGGGAACCTACTCCTAGTAGGAGTAGGATTCCCCCCTTAGGGTGTGCCCCATGAGGCCGGCCGGACCCCTCCTCCCCTCCTTTATATACGAGGGAGGGGCACCCCATAGACACACAACTTGATTTCTTAGCCATGTGCAATGCCCCCCTCCACAGGTTTCCACCTCGGTCATATTGTCGTAGTGCTTAGGCGAAGCCCTGTGTCGATAACTTCATCATCACCGTCACCACGCTGTCGTGCTGACGATACTCTCCCTCGGCCTCAGCTGGATCTAGAGTTCGAGGGACATCACCGAGCTGAACGTGTGCATATCGCGGAGGTGTCATGCGTTTGGTACTTCATCGGTTGGATCATGAAGACGTTCGACCACATCAACCGTGTTACTAGACGCTTCCACTTTCGGCCTATGAGGGTACGTAAAAACACTCTCCCTCTCATTGATATGCATCTCCTAGATAGATCTTGCGTGATTGTAGGTAATTTTTTTGAAATATTGCGTTCCCCAACAGTGGCGTCCGAGCCAGGTCTATGCGTAGATGTTATATGCACGAGTAGAACACAAAGAGTTGTGGGCGACAATAGTCATACTGCTTACCAGCATGTCATACTTTGATTCAGCGGTATTGTTGGATGAAGCGGCCCAGACCGACATTACATGACCGCATTCATGAGACTAGTTCTACCGACGTGCTTCGCACACAGGTGGCTAGTGGGTGTCTGTTTCTCCAGCTTTAGTTGAATCGAGTGTGATTACGCCTGGTCCTTGTTGAAGGTTAAAACAGCACACTTGACGAAAAATCATTGTGGTTTTTGACGTGTAGGTAAGAACGGTTCTTGCTAAGCCCGTAGCAGCCATGTAAAACTTGCAACAACAAAGTAGAGGACGTCTAACTTGTTTTTCTAGGGCATGTTGTGATGTGATATGGTCAAGACGTGATTATATAATTTGTTGTATGAGATGATCATGTTTTATAACAAAGTTATCAGCAACTGGCAGGAGCCATATGGTTGTCGCTTTATTGTATGGAATGCAATCGCCATGTAATTGCTTTACTTTATCACTAAGCGGTAGCAATAGTCATAGAAGCAATAGTTGGCGAGACGACAACGATGCTAGGATGGAGATGAAGGTGTCAAGCCGGTGACGATGGTGATCATACGGTGCTTTGGAGATGGAGATCAAAGGCACAAGATGATGATGGCCATATCATATCACTTATATTGATTGCATGTGATGTTTATCCTTTATGCATCTTATTTTGCTTAGTACGACGGTAGCATTATAAGATGATCTCTCACTAAATTTCAAGGTATAAGTGTTCTCCCTGAGTATGCACCGTTGCTACAGTTCGTTGTGCCAAGACACCACGTGATGATCGGGTGTGATAAGATCTACGTTCACATACAACAGGTACAAGGCAGTTTTGCACAAGCAGAATACTCGGGTTAAACTTGACGATCCTAGCGTATGCAGATATGGCCTTAGAACACTGAGACCGAAAGGTCGAGCGTGAATCATATAGTAGATGTGATCAACATAGTGATGTTCACCATTGAAAACTACTCCATCTCACGTGATGATCGGACATGGTTTAGTTGATATGGATCACGTGATCACTTGGATGATTAGAGGGATGTCTATCTAAGTGGGAGTTCTTAAGTAATATTATTAATTGAACTTTAATTTATCATGAACTTAGTACCTGATAGTATTTTGCATGTCTATGTTGTTGATAAATGGCCCGTGCTAATGTTCCTTTGAATTTTAATGCGTTCCTAGAGAAATCTAAGTTGAAAGATGATGGTACCAATTACATGGACCGGGTCTGTAACTTGAGGATTATCCTCGTTGCTGCATAGAAGAATTACGTCCTGGAAGCACCGCTAGGTGTACCACCCACGCCAGCAACTGCTGACATTGTGAATGCCTGGCAGACGCATGTTGATGAATACTCCATACTTCACTGTGCCATGCTTTACGGCTTAGAATCGGGACGTCAACGATGTTTTGAACGTCATGGAGCATATGAGATGTTCCAGGAGTTGAAGCTAATATTTCAAGCAAATGCCCGGATTGAGAGATATGAAGTCTCCAATAAGTTCTACAGATGTAAGATGGAGGAGAATAGTTCTGTCAGTGAACATATACTCAGAATGTCTGGGTACCACAACCACTTGACTCAACTGGGAGTTAAACTTCCTGATGATAGTGTAAATTGATAGAGTTCTTCAATCACTGCCACCAAGCTACAAAAGCTTCGTGATGAACTATAATATGCAAGGGATGGATAAGTCAATTCCCGAGCTCTTCGCAATACTAAAAGCTGCGGAGGTAGAAATCAAGAAGGAGCATCAAGTGTTGATGGTCAACAAGACCACTAGTTTCAAGAAAAAGGGCAAATGGAAGAAGGGGAACTTCAAAAGGAACAACAAGCAAGTTGCTGCTCAAGTGAAGAAGCCCAAGTCTGGACCTAAGCCTGAGACTGAGTGCTTCTACTGCAAAGGGACTAGTCATTGGAAGCGGAACTGCCCCAAGTATTTGGCGGATAAGAAGGATGGCAAAGTGAAAGGTATATTTGATATACATGTTATTGATGTGTACCTTACTAATGCTCGCAGTAGCGCCTGGGTATTCGATACTGGTTCTTTTGCTAATATTTTCAACTCGAAACAGGGGCTACGGATTAATCGGAGATTGGCTAAGGATGAGGTGATGATGCGCGTGGGAAATGGTTCCAAAGTCGATGTAATCACGGTCGGCACGCTACCTCTACATCTACCTTCGGGATTAGTTTTAGACCTGAATAATTGTTATTTGGTGCTAGCGTTGAGCATGAACATTATATCTGGATCTTGTTTGATGTGTGTCGGTGTCAAAACCGGCGGATCTCGGGTAGGGGGTCCCGAACTGTGCGTCTAAGGCGGATGGTAACAGGAGGCAGGGGACACGATGTTTACCCAGGTTCGGGCCCTCTCGATGGAGGTAATACCCTACGTCCTGCTTGATTGATCTTGATGATATGAGTATTACAAGAGTTGATCTACCACGAGATCGAAGAGGCTAAACCCTAGAGGCTAGCCTATGGTATGATTGTTGTTGTCCTACGGACTAAACCCTCCGGTTTATATAGACACCGGAGGGGGCTAGGGTTACACAGAGTCGGTTACAAGGGAGGAGATCTACATACCCGTATTGCCAAGCTTGCCTTCCATGCCAAGGAAAGTCCCATCCGAACACGGGGCGAAGTCTTCAATCTTGTATCTTCATAGTCCAAGAGTCCGGCCAAAGGATATAGTCCGGCTATCCAGAGACCCCCTAATCCAGGACTCCCTCAGTAGCCCCTGAACCAGGCTTCAATGACGATGAGTCTAGCGTGCAGTTTTGTCTTCGGCATTGCAAGGCGGGTTCCTCCTCCGAATACTCCATAGAAGATTTTGAACACAAGGATAGTGTCCGGCTATGCAAAACTAATTCCACATACCACCATAGAGAGAACAATATTTCCACGAATCTAATCTGCTGACACGTTTTTGACAGCACGACATCATGTCATGGCCCGGTCATTATTCGAACCATTTTTTCTCAACCAGCACCGCACATATCGCGAGGTGGTTTTCCTGACATGTCTTGTCAAAGCAGAGATCGTGTCCACCTTATTACGGGATTCTCATCAATACGGACGTGGGTAACCCAACCGCACCATCAATTACGGTGCTTGGGGAATAAGCGATTTTACCAGGCAAGTGGGGAGGCACATCGCCTCCTCCGCCCTTATAAAGGGACAAGGATTTACCCTTTTTACCCACGCCTTCGTCCTCCTTACTTATCCATTCTCGCACACTTGAGCTCCAGCACCCAAGTTCGCGTCTTTCTTCTCAAACCACTCCAAGCATGTCCGGAGCGGGAGGCAAGTGGATGGTCTCCTCCGTCATGGAGGAGAACATCACAAACTTACGGGAAGCCAGATATCTGGCCGCCGATATCATGCACCGGCTGCCAGATGCGGGGCAGATCATCCCTACGCCCGAACCCCATGAGAGGGTAGTTTTTCTTACCCACTTCATCCGCGGACTGGGATTTCCCCTCCACCCATTTGTCCGCGGGCTCATGTTCTACTACGGGCTGTATTTTCATGATCTGGCCCCCAATTTTATCCTCAACATCTCGGTGTTTATCGTCATGTGCGAGGCCTTCCTCCGCATCAGGCCCCACTTCGGCCCGTGGCTGAAGACCTTCAATGTTAAACCGAAGGTGGTGGTCGGCCAGCAAGCGGAGTGCAGAGGCGCCATGGTGGACAAAATGCCCAACGTCACCTGGCTCGAAGGCTCCTATGTGGAGACCGTGAAGGGGTGGCAATCGGGGTGGTTCTACAATACTGAGCCGCGCGACACCAACTGGGCGGCGACCCCCGAATTTTGATCCAACATCCCCACATGGCTCACCTCCTGGAAAGAGAAGGGCCTGTCCTGGGGTTCCACGGTAGAGCTGACCGGACTTTAGACCTGCATCAGGAACATGATGAGCAAGAAAATCAAGCTCGTCAACGTGGTCCAGGTCATGCTCTTCCGTCGGATTCTCCTGTGTCAAAGACGGACATTCAATTTGTGGGAGTTTGACCCGGCCAAGCACCAGACGCTGCGAGAGCTCTTCGACACGACACACAAGGACGTCTGGAGGGTGTTGTTCAAGGGCGCCGAGGTACCACCTTCCCTCACCGAGGACCGTGGACTCAGCGCAAAGCGCCATGCCAATCCGATAAGTTTTTATATCTCACAGGGTAGTTATTTGCCCCAGTTAAATGATGTGCGAGATCTAAGCTCCCATGCCATTAACAGGACTGGGTAAAGACAGCGGAGCAGCTCGATTGCCCAGCCCCCCTGCCTGAAGATCCTGCAGATGCTCTCCTAACGGAGATGCTGGCTCCGGAACCTTACGAGGTGCCGGTGAAGAAGACCAAGAAGAAGGCCACGAGGACCCGAAAGGGTCTCCGGCATAAGGTTATATCAGACTCATCGTCCGATGACTCCGACGCGCACTCCTCCCATGGAAACAAGGAGGAGGAGGAGGAGGAAAGTTCTCCCCCCCAACCGGGGGAGACAAAAAAAGGAAGGCCGACCCAACCGGGGAGGCCGAAGGGTCCAAGAAGGGAAGTACCCTCCTTCCGGACTGCTCCACGACGGCCGCCTATAGTGGCGACGAGTGGTTGCCCAGGGAGAAGCCCCTGGCGAAGTCGTAAGTATCCGGACACCATAGTAATTCATGGTATGTTTTACTGCACTGTTTCTCATTACGCCGCATATGATTATGTAGTTCGTCCCGAGCCCATCTCGATGTATCTTCGTCGGACGGTTCATTGGACTCGTCGGATACGAATAGCGATTCACTTCCGACCGCCTCCACCCCTCCCCCTACGGACAATGTCGAGGTGTTGTCCCGAAAGGCACCGAGTCGAGGGGAGGTAGTCCTGGGGGTGCCTCGAGGTGACCTTCTGGACCCTAGGCGCAAAGGGAGCAGGACTCCCATGGGCTCCAAGTTCAGCCCCCAGCCGAATACTGCCCCGGAACCTTTGGTGGTTCCGGACTCCGGCAGGCGATCCCCCGTTAAGGGGGGCAAGCCACTCGTGCCAGTGTCCTCTATCCATCCAGAGGCGCCAGACAACTTGTTGGAAGCGCTTCGCGGCGCTTCCATCAGCGAAGAGCACCGCACTATCATGAGTGCGTGGATCGAGAAAGTTCAGTCCGCCAAAAACGGACTGACTGAAGCTTGCGCCAGCCTCCTAACAGGCTTTGAGGTAAGCAATCAAAATATAAGAAAATATTATCGCATAGACAGTAGCCCCTGATGCTCTGTTCGGCGTTCGCGAAGAAAGGCCGAATAGAGGATCAAATGATGACTCAGGAGTCTAATCAGAATGTCGGGGGTTTGGTACGACATATGCCAACGGATGGCTTATCATGGTGGGGGCGAGTAGAACGTCACCGGTGCCTGGAAACGGGATGAGGCGAAGACATGCACGCCGGCGAGTCTTACCCAGCTTCGGGGCTCTCCGGGGAGATAATACCCCTACTGCTGCTATGCAGGATCTCCGCATGATCACTATGGCAAAGTGCTTACACGGTTGCTCCTTGAGCTGTTTTCCGGTGGCAGGAGAGGGCAAGGCTAGCTCTCCCCTTCTATATGATCTGGTATAGAGCTAATGGGTTCCAACCCTTTGAATGGGTGCCCTGGGGGGTTTATATAGGCCTACCCCCCAGGGGTACAATGGTAATTCGGCTGGGCGCGGGCCCAGCCATCAGTGTCTCTGGCCTCCGTCTTCTCTGCCGACCGCTGGGGCCCGCCGACTGGCCTGGTACGGAGCCGACAGCCCGCGTCCGCCGCGGGCAGGTCTTGCCGGCTGCTGCTTACTGTGGCCGTGCTTCTGATGACGCGGGCTTGATCATGAGGTCGTGGCAACAGCCCCGCCGCCTGGCGGGCGATCACTGTTGCCTCTCCCCATCACATCTTGATTAATGGCGCGTGGGCCCCGGGGGAGGGCTCGGCCGACTCCCCCGGGCCGACTCCCAACGGGTCTGACTGGTGGTTCTCCTGCCGTCTCCCGAGGTCTCACTGACTGGTGGGGCCGGCTGCCTCCAGGCCGTACAGACAAGCCATCGCGGGTGCAGGATTCGGCCCTGCGGTGCTGATGTCAGGGCCGGCATGGCAACAGTGCCACGTCGCACTGAGATCTTCCGGGGTACGGAGTGCTGTGGCCATGCCTGCCCTTGGTGAGGGGCGGGGGTGGGCTTCACTGTAGCCACGCCCCTGCCTCGTCCCCTTTGATGAGGTCATGGGGTTTGTTGGAGTCGCTGGCTGACTCCCCAAAGCCGACTTCTCTGGAAATCGTCCCTGGGACTCGGCCATGAGCGGGCAGTCGGCCGTCTTGCCGTCGACTCCTCAGGAGGCAGCTCTTCGTCCTAGGGTCTTGAGGGGCGCAGCCTGCCCCGATGTCTTGAAAGGTTCTGGGACCCGGGTTGGTATACCCGTGGCCCATTACTCCGACAGTAGTCCCCGAAGCTGGTGAGGCGCCGCGGACGATCGGCCGAGAAGCCTCAACAGTTTCTCTTTCCGGGTGCTCAACACATGGTCTTTAATTGACTTCTGCCAGGCCGACTAGAAGGAGTCGGACTTTCTCAACTCGGACTCACTCAATTCCGACTCGCTCAGTATTTCGAACGTCGCAGCGGGATTTAAGTGGCGTGCTAGCTAAGCCTCCAGGCCGCCGCCCGTTCTAGGCCGTCACATGAGGGCACGTGGTTAGGCCGTCCTGCCAGCCTACGCGCGCGACGGGACAGGCCCATAGGCGGGGCCAGCCACTACCGCGCCTCGGCGCCCGAGCAGATCCGCTGCGGCCCTGGTGGACGGTTGCGATTCCCGTGGAGTTACTGCGCGCAGTAACTTTATCGTGGATCGTGGGGGTCGTGGGGTCGTGGGCGCAGTAAATCCCCACGCCCGTCCCCTCGGCTTCGCAGCCCACAAGGCTATAAGTAGGGGGAAGAGGGGGGCACGCACGCCCCTCCTTCCCACTACTCCTCGTTCTCCTCCTTCCTCTTCTCTTCTCCGCTCCGTCGCGCGCCCAAGCTCCGGTGAACACTTCGGCGACAGCTCGTGATGAGTTCTTCCTCTGCCGCTGCACCTCCCCAGTGCGCTCCGGCACTTGGGACGGCTCCGAAGTTCATGAAGACCACATCGAGTTCCTTCGCCGGACTCGTCGGCTCCCCGGCGAGGATCGTGTGCAGGTGCGTCTTGCGCCGAAGGGGGAGATTTCCCCCGCGCCGCAGGAGGGAGAGCGGGTTATCTTCCGCTCACACTGCCTGCGTGGGTTGGGGCTGCCGGCGAGCAGTTTCTTCCAATCCTTCCTCAAATTCTATGGCCTCCAGCCGCTCCACCTCACCCCAACGCAGTGGTGCTGTTGTCCGCCTTCGTGGCTATGTGCGAAGGCTTCCTCGGAGTCCTCCCCACCCTTGCGCTCTGGGGGGAGTTCTTCTTCTCCAAGCTCGGCACCCAGGCTGCGGGCATGCCGGCTCAGTGCGGCGCTTTCATCGTCGTGCGAAGGTCGGGGGCCGATAATCCCTTCCCCTCCATCTCGCTGATCAAGTCGGTGAAGATGTGGCAGTGATCCTACTTCTACGTCAAGAACGCCTCCGCGAGGGGAGACTGGGTTAACTTGCCGGCTTTCGAAGCCGGCCCGCCGGCTGGGCGACTGCCCAACTGGTCATACCGGGCCAAGTCGCTGACGCCTGCGGGAGCCGGCGCCATCACGAGACTCCGAGTGCTAACGCAGTCGGAGGGTCTGACTGGTCCGGACCTGCTGGCCGCCTTCGTTTCGCGCCGAGTTCTCCCACTCCAAGGCCACCCTCATATGATATGCCAGATGAGCGGGCACTGCGACCCGAGTCGGATGTGCACCAAGGACATGCCTCACGAAGAGGTGGCCTTCATGGTGAACTACCTCTCGGACAGCAGGCTCATGGAGGACTGGTGATTCGGCAAGGAGCCGTACTCCCGCGCCAACCCCCCGCCCGTGGTGAGTCGCCTTCCTTTTCTTTCTTTGGATTGTCTTTTTCTTGCCAAGTTTTTTTTTGACCAGCCGGCTTTGGTTAGAATCCCCTCCTCCACCCACCAGCCGGCACCTCGGGGCCGGCCCGCGAGTTCCTCGCCGACCGGGCGGAGAGCGACGTCGACGACCCCGATCTAGGGGCGGCGGCTTTGGAGGACGACGCCGAGGGAGAAGGAGGGACATCAGGCGACTTCAGGCCTTCGGCCACTTTCGCCGACTGGCCTGACGACAACGCCGAGGGAGAAGTCGCCCCTCGCCATCGGCCAGGAGCCAACCAACCTGGCGCAGACTCTTCTGGCGCGCCGGGCGCTCCAGGCGGCGGAAAGAATCGCAGGGCCATGCCGACCTTGTTCGGCAGTTGGCCAAAGAAGCCCAAGGGTTCAGCTGTGGCGACCCGGCGGGACGAGGCGGCCGCGAAGGCCATCCGCTTTCGTAAGGAAGTGAAGAAGCCGCCATTGGTCTACGCGTAAGTATTCTGTCTTCAAAGTTTTATTCTTTCTTTGTGAATCGTCTAAGTCTCTGCTTGCCCCTCTTGCTTCAGGGCTCCCCTCTCTCTTGAGAGGGTCACCGCTGCCTCCGTCATGGGGTCAGTGGAGACGTCCGCCACCACTTGGCGGATTGATCCCGCTGCTGACCTCCGGGAGGCGACGGAGCGGAATGCGCAGGAGAAGCGCAACGAAGAAGAGGCCCTCCGCCTGGAGAAGGCGGAGGCCGACAGGGCGGAGGCCTCCGCTAAGAAAAAACTAGCGGAGGCCGAAGCGGCCGCCGCGGTGAAGCAGCAGGCTGAGGAAGCCGCACGCCGCCAGTCGGCGGTGCTCGTCACTCCGTTGAACTCTGCGCCGCCGCCTCCAGAGTTCACGGGGCAGACTGGGGAAGCCGGCGGGGAGAACCCCGTCGTGGAGGGGGAGGGCGGCGACCCCTGTACGCCGGATGCGAATGTTCCGCCACCGCCTCTGCCGCCATCTGAAGCTGCGCAGGGGGAGCAGCCGGTGGGCCCTCCGGTGCCGCCGACCGAAGACGAGGTCGTGGCGAGGCTGCTCCTTCAAGTCGGCTCGCCAACGCGCCGCCGTCTGGAGAAGGCGACTTCGGCACCCCGCCCCTGGAAGCCGGCACCGCCAGCTCGGCGATCCCAGACGCCGAAGCGACAAGCGCCGCACCTACTAGGTGGGTGCGAAGAGGCGGCACAGGGCCGCTGAACCAGGCGAAGCTCCGTGCCTAGGGCGACGCTCTCCAGAGTTGCACCAAGGCATTCCTGGCGTCGCGGGCAGCCGTCCGGGTATGTTTTTCCCTTTGGTTTTTGTTTTTCTGGTTCCTCTCTGTGGGGGCGCGCCAGCGCACCCACTGGATGTAGTCCCGAGTTTCGGGCTGGCTGCTGAGCAGGCAGCTCGGAACTCCAATAGATGAACTTTGGGTGTTAACTTTTTGTCTGAAACGTTCGTCGCAGGATTACCACAACCTTCGCGTCACTGCCTTCAACCGTAACGTTGAAGAGCTGGGCAAGCGGACCGCCGATTTGTTGGAGAGCTGGAGTAAGTCCTTTTCCTTCTTCGTGGGGGCGCGCTGGTGCACCCGCGGGCTGTAGTCCCCGAGATTCGGGCCGACTGCTGAGCAGTCGGGCCGGATCTCCCCGACGACCTTCTTTACTGGTGGCTTGACGCCTTCTTTCTTTCTTCTTCTCAGGGGCCAACGCTGCTCTTAAATAGCAGCTGAGTGACGCCAACTCCGCTTTGCGCGCCAAAGAGGAGGAGTGCAGCAAGCTCGCCACGGAGCGCGATCTGTTGGCCACTCGATTGGCAGAGCAGAAGGACCTGCTTGTGAAGTCGCAGAGGGAGGCGGAGGAGACGGAAACCGCCCTCTTGGCCGAGTTCGCGAGCGAGCGCTCCTCCTGGTCTGACAAGGAGGTGCTGCTGTCCTCCGACTTCCACGAGATTGAAGACATCGTTGATGGTGGGCCTCTTTGTTTTCTTTCTTCGAGCTGCCGATTTAAGTCGTGCCGACTCCTGGTTTTTGACTAGCTTCTTCGTTTCTTCGCGTCTTTGCAGACTTCTTCCCTGGGCAGTCGCAGGCCGCCATCCAAGCCATCAAGGCTGACCGTGAAGGTCGGAGAGCGGAGGGTGCAGAGATTGCCGCCGATGCCCCTGAACTCTTGACGAGCACATCCTGAGCATCGAGGCTCGCCTCCAGCCGGCTTCAGCATGTCGGTGCCCAGGCGATTGCTACCCTGTGGCCGGATATGCAGGCTCCACGCACCCCCAGCCTGACGGCCGACTGGCTGGAGGTCGCGACTGGTCGTCTTGAGGCCTGGAAGGGCTCTTCGGCCCGAGCTGGAGCGCGCCGGGCCTTGGAGTTCGTCAAGGCATGGTATCCGGGGCTGGACCTAGACCGGCTGGCTATGCTTCGGTCGGAGGCCCAGCCAGAGCTGGCGGCCGTGGAAGACGCCCTCGTCAAGCATGCTGCGGCCATCGCCGAGTACACCGACACCAGCATCTTCGTCCCCGAGCGGTCTGAAGACGGCGAGGAGGTACTGCCGGAGTGGTTTGGGATGAACCCAGACTACGGCGAGGACTCGGCGGAGGTGATTGGCTCCAGCGTCGAGGAAGAGGGCGAGGCGGAGGACGGAGTTAAGGCGGAGGCACCAGAAGACGGAGCAGACGGCCAGCCTCAGCTCGACCGTGCCTCCAGCAACGAGCCGCGTGCGACCGACCCGACTGCCGCCGGAGGCGACCAAGCCGAGACTAGCCAGCCGGCCGCCCCGATGCCTGGCGCTGGCGCCTCCTCCGACCCTCCGAGTCCGTCGGCTGCTTCCTAAGCTGCCGCTGTATCTTTGTTTTGTCTGCTTCAGTAGTCTTTGAAGAACTTGTTAACTCGCACAATTCCACCCGTGGGGTGTATTTTGAACCTCTACTCGAAAATTCGGCCAAGGGCCTATGTTATGTAAATATATTTATCTGAGTTCTATCTTTTCTTGCTCATTGCTCTTTTGGCTTTTTTTCCTTTGCCGCTTTCTCTTAGTTGCATGCCTTGCCAATCGGACAGCCGCTCTGCGGAGTGTTGCTGGATCAAGTGCTAGGCTACTTTGGGAAAGCAAGTACTTAGCCGTTTTCAAGATTTTTTTTTGAGCAAGTTAGATAGAAGACGACAATCCGACTATCCGAGAGTCGGTTTGCGAGAAAGGCTGGAAGCTGTCTTGAGCTATGTTTTATGCTTTGAGTACTTAGCCATTTTTCATGCGAATGCCCATTCTATCTTACTGCTGCCCACCGTACAGTCGCTCTGCGAGCTGCGGCTTCTGACAGGGGACGGTTTAGGCGTTTACACACTACTTGTCCGACTGCAGGAAGCATTTCATAGTGCAAGGCGGCAAGTCCCCGGGCCGACTTGTCGAGCTGCATCAACTGTAAAATCTTCGGAGGAGATTTGCATTCCATGGCCGCTCTGTCTCCTTGCCGGAGTCGTCCCTCTTGCGTGCTCAGGGCTTCTGAGCGTCGATCAGGTAGTAGGAATCGTTGCCTAGTACTTTGCTGATGATGAAAGGGCCTTCCCAAGGCACCGACAGCTTGTGCTGGCCCGCTGTTCGCTGGATCAGCCGGAGCACAAGGTCGCCTTCTTGGAAAGATCTTGGCCTAACCTTCCTGTTGTGGTATCGGCACAGGCTCTGCTGGTAGATGCTGGACCGGCTGAGTGCCAACAGCCGGCCCTCTTCCAGCAGATCGACATCGTGTTGTCGTGCTTCTTCTGCTTCCTCCTCGGTGTACATGGTGACTCGTGGGGAGTCGAACTCTATGTCCGTTGGGATGACGGCTTCGGCACCGTAGACAAGGAAGAAGGGCGTGAAGCCGGTTGACTTGTTTGGAGTCGTGCGCAGACTCCAGAGGACGGCTGGCAGCTCGTCGAGCCAGCAGCCAGCCGAGCGCTCCAGAGGCTCGATCAACCGAGGCTTGATGCCGAACAGGATGAGGCCGTTTGCTCGCTCCACTTGGCCGTTTGACTGCGGATGGGCGACGGGCGCTAGGTCCAGTCAGATGCCCTGTTTTGCGCAGAAACGGGCCAAGGCGCCTTTGGCGAAATTTGTGCCGTTGTCGGTGATTATGTTGTGTGGTATGCTTACCGAATTGTGATATCGGAGATGAAAGTTACAGCATTCGGACCGTTCATCTTCTTGATTGGCTTTGCTTCTATCCACTTGGTGAACTTATCCACTGCGACAAGTAAGTGAGTTAAACCATCTCGTGCTGTTTTGAATGGTCCCACCATGTCTAGACCCCAAACTGCGAAAGGCCAGGCAATGGGGATGGTCTTGAGTGCGGAAGCTGGCTGGTGCGGCTTGGAGCTGAACTTCTGACACCCTTTGCATTTTTGGACCAACTCCTTGGCCTCTTCCAAGGGAGTTAGCCAGAAGAAACCGTGTCGAAAGGCTTTGGCGACGAGTGCTCTTGAAGTCGCATGGTGGCCGCACTCGCCTTGATGGATGTATTTGAGAATTGGTTGGCCTTACTCTGGCTCTACGCAGCGCTGGTAGACACCAGTGACACTGCGCCTGACCAGCTCTCTGTTGACTATGGTGTAGGCTACCGCCCAGCGTTGTATTTGCCGAGATGAAGTTTCATCAGTCGGCAGCTCTTTGTTCACCAGGAATTTGAGGATGGGCTGGGCCCATGAGGGTGCTGCTACTTCTTCGACTGCCAGAACTGCGACTTGGACGAGGGCGGTTGGGCTGGGAGGCGGCGGGTTGGAGTCAATAGCCGCTTGCTGGGTTGATGAAGTCCCTAGGCCGGCTGGCGTGGTCCTTGGGCCGAGTTGTGGAGTCTTCGAGTCTGCCACCGTAGTCCCCGGGCCGGGTTTGGCTGTGGCAGCTTTGGGGTCTTCCGCCAAAATCCTTGTTCCGACTGCCGGAGCTCTGGAGTCGGATCCGCCGTCTTCGGGAGGAGCCGGCACAAAAATGGAGTCTGATTCTGGTGAAGGCTTGACAGACGGCTTGAGGAGGCGTTGAAGGGCGACGCCAGATGGTATTGCTTGGCGGGTAGAGCCTATTCGTGCCAAGGCATCTGCTTGGTCGTTGTCATTTCTTGGCACATGGAGGAACTCGCACCCTTTGAAATACCCGCTGAGTTGCTGCACGAGGAAACGGTAGCTCGCCATGTTTGCATCTTTCGCGTCCCAGTCGCCAGATGATTGCTGGACCACTAAGTCCGAGTCGCCATAACACAAGATCCGGCGGATGCCAAGCTCTTTGGCAAGCCGGAGCCCGTGAATGAGCGCCTCGTACTCGGCGATGTTATTGGAGGCGGCAAAGTGGATTTGCAGCGCATATTTGACCTTGTCGCCTTTGGGAGAGGTGAGGACGACGTCGGCTCCCAAGCCAGTGAGCATCTTGGAGCCGTCGAAATGCATCCGCCAATGGGTGGAATCAGGTGCTGGAGGTAGGTACTGGGTCTCGGCCTAGTCGACGAGGAAGTCGGCCAGTGCTTGTGACTTGATAGCGGTGCGGGGCTGGTAGTGGATGGTGTAGGGAGCCAGCTCTATGGCCCACTTGGCCACTCGGCCAGAAGCATCTCGGCTACCAATGATCTCGGCAAGTGGGGCCGTGCAGACCACCGTGATTGGATGCTCTTGAAAGTAAGGCTTCAATTTCTTGGCAGCAAAGTGTATGCCATAGCACATCTTCTGGTAGTGGGGGTAGTTCTGCTTGGAGGTCGACAGTACCTCGCTCAGGTAATATACCGGTCTCTGGACAGGCAGCGCCTTGCCTTCCTCTTTGCGCTCCACTACAATGACCGTGCTGACTACTCGGCTGGTGGCGGCGATGTACAGGAGCATAGGTTCCTTGGGAGTCGGAGCCGCCAGGACGGGTGGAGTAGTCAGCATCTTCTTCAACTGGTGAAAAGATTCGCCCGCCTTATGGTTCCACTCGAAAAAAGTGGTCTTCTTCATGAGTTGGTATAAGGGGAGAGCTTTCTCGCCCAGTCCGACTGATGAATCAGCTGATGGACGCTAAGCAGCCGGTGAACTTCTGCACATCCAGCAGTCGGCTGGGTACCTCCATTCTCTCAATGGCCTTGATTTTTACTGGGTTGCATTCTATGCCGCGTTCAGAGACCAGGAAACCTAGAAGCTGGCCGGCTGGTACTCCGAAGACGCACTTCTCGGGTTTGAGCTTGATCTGGAACTGGTGCAGGTTCTCAAAAGTCTCCTTGAGGTCTTCCAGCAGTGTTCCACGCTTTTCCGTCTTCACCACCACGTCGTCCACGTAAACGTGGGCGCTCCTACCGAGCTGCTTGAGGAGGCACTTCTGCATGCAACGCTGAAAGGTGGCGCCGGCGTTCCTTAAGCCGAACGTCATGGTGAGGTAGCAGAAGGCTCCAAAGGGCGTGATGAAAGCAGTTTTCAGTCTGTCAGCTAGGTTTAGCTTGATCTGGTGATATCCTGAGTATGCATCCAAAAAACTCAACAGCTCGCATCCGGCTGTGGAGTCTATCACCTGATCGATTCTTGATAAAGCAAATGGGTCCTTGGGGCAGGCCTTGTTGAGGCTCGTGTAGTCAATACATATTCGCCACTGCTTGTTCTTCTTTAATACCAGGAACGGATTTGCTAGCCATTCTGGAAAGAACACTTCCATAATGAAGTTGGCTGCTAGGAGTTGGACTATTTTTTCTCCGAAAACTCATCTCTTCTCTTCTGATAAGCGGCGCAGGGGCTGTCTGACCGGCTTTGCCTCAGATCGGACATGTAACTTGTGCTCGGCGAATTCCGTCGGTACACCTGGCATGTCTTTGGGGGACCATGCGAAGATGTCCCGATTCTCACGGAGGAAATCGACGAGCTCGCCTTCCTATTTTCTGTCGAGGTTTGCACCTACAACGGTGTACCTCTCTGGGTGCTCCGGGTCCAAGGGTATCTTCTCTGTCTCTTTGGCCGGCTTGAACGAACCCTCAGCCTCTGACTCTTTTGGGCTGGGCGATACCTCAGGCTGCTTGCCGGCCATCGCCACAACTCGCTCAAGGAGCCGCTTCTCAGCCGCGATTACCAGGGACTCGGCCAGCCGACTGCTCTCAACTGCGCAAGCAGACGAATTCCGGTAGTCGCCAGCCACAGTCAGAATTCCCCTGGAACTGGGCATCTTCATCTTGAGGTAGGCGTAATGGGGGACCGCCATGAACTTGGCCAAGGCAGGATGGCCAAGCAGCGCATGGTATGGGCTCTCAAGATCCACCACCTCAAACCAAACGGGCTCTCTACGGAAGTGATCTTTGTCCCCAAAGAGGACGTCCATCAGGATCTGTTCCGTGGAAAACCTAGGAACAATGCCGTGGAAAATAGTTCGGCTGTTCTGAAGCTGTCTTTGCTTGATTCCTAACTTCTCCATGGTGTCCTTGTACAGGATATTGATGCTGCTGCCCCCGTCTATCATAACTCGCGAGAAACGCGTGGCTCGTCTGTCCGTAGCAAAGGTGGCGTCCAGGACCAAGGCATAGGAGCCCGGACTCGGCATCACTTCTGGGTGGTCAGCCCTGCTCGAGCTGATGGGCTTCTCAGACCAGTGCATGAACTCTGGCGTCTCCGACGCTACTGCATTCACCTCTTGTCGCTGCAGCCGCCTGCTGCGTCGATCATCAGCCACACTGGTGAACACCACATAGGCTCCATGCTCTTCGGGGTATTCGTCTTGTACCGCGCCGACTGGCCTAACAGCCGGCTGCTGGGGCGGAGGCAGAGGCGGCCGCCCAGCAGGCGGGGGAGGCAGGAGATCGTCTCCCTTGGCGATCCTGGTGAGCCAATGGCACTTCCGGGTGGTGTGATTTGACGGCTTTGCGCCGCTGTGGAACTTGCAAGGTCCATCCAAGATCTGCTCATAGGAGAAGGCAGGCAACCAGTTTGGCTTGCCGCCTTTCTGTCGCTTAGGCGGGGGCTGCTCATCTGGCTGATGGGCTTCAATGATCGCGACCTGCCGGCTACTGGAAGCCAGCTGCGAGGCCTTGCGCTTGTTGTCGCCCTGCTGTTGTCGCTGGCCGGCATCTGCCGCCGGAGTTCTTGGAGCTTGAGGAGCCACTTTGCCAGTCGCCTTCATGGAGGAGTCGGCTGTGGCGTACTTGTCCGCTATGATCAGCAGCTCGTCGAGGGTTTCTGGCTCGTCACAAAGGAGCTTGTGCTTGAGGAGGGTGCCTTCTCTGCACCCGGCCGTGAAGTACTCGATGGCCTACACCTCGTGCACGCCCTCGCAGGAGTTCCGGAGCTCGGCCCAACGCGTGAGGTAATCGTGAGTCGACTCGTCGAGGCCTTGCACACACAAGGAGAGCTGACGAGGCTTGGGAGGACGCTTGTACGTGCTGGTGAAGTTGTGGACGAATGCTTCGGTGAAGTCAACCCAGCTATTGATGTTGCGGGGCTTTAGGCTGTTCAGCCATGTCCGGGCCGTGCCCTGGAGCATGAGCGGAACGTACTTTACGGCGACATGCTTCTTGCCGTTTGCTATACTGACAGCCGTGGAGTAGTCAACTAGCCAGTCTTCCGGCTTCATGGAGCCGGTATACTTGGGTGTGTCTCTTGGGAGTGTAAACCCTCTGGGAAAGGGCTCGTCCCGAATGCGGGGCCCGAAACAAGGCGGACCCAGCTCGTCTTCTTCTTCCAGCGCTAAGGATCGGTGGAGTCGGTCGATCCGATGGCGGGCGTCGTTCTCTCCAACTCCCTCTCGGCGGCCAAGGCGGTCACCGAGAGTCGGATGGTCAACAGGCGGCGGGGAGACTCGCCTCTCAAGCGGGGAGGGGGAGGCGGACAGTCGTCCTGTCGTTCCACTGCCCTTGGGCGGCCGTCTCGGTCGCGCTCTATGGTAATGCGAGTCCGACTGTGGCTGACAGTCGGCTCCTTGTCTCTTCTTCCTCTGCCGCCGCCAGTCGATGTCCGAGACGTCGCGCCTTGATCTCGGTGAAGGTCGTCGTTGGGCCGTTGAGGCGCCTCCGCGCGGCAGCCGGCCTCGTTCTGCGCGACAGCCGCGTCGAGAAGCCGCTGGACTCGCTCCATCATGAGGCGGCGTTCTTCGCCCTCGAAATTGTCCAGCACGTCCGCCGCTGCCTGGGCGGCTCGGATGTTCTCCGCTGGTGTAGCGTACACAGGGCGGCTTGCCCCAAACAGGTTGGCGATGGCTACGCCGCGCTGCCGGACCACGCCAAGGCGGCTGGGCCCCGCCGGGGCCGGCGAGCCGCCGACGGCGCGATCCATCTCCCGCTGGTAGGCTTCTGACAAGCGCCTCATGCTGGCCAGCTTCTTCGTGCCTTCAACAAGCTGAAGGCGGCACGCCTCCAACGTCTCTGCGTCAGCGTCTTCCGGAATGGGCGCAGTTAGGTCTTGCAGCGCCGCGTCGAGTGAGTCGGGTGCTCCTTCACCGGGGAGCTCGTCATGACTGATGACTAGCACCTCAGTGACGGTGCTTCCATCGCTCTCTGCGTGGGGGAGAGGTTCGTCGTAGACCACCACATTGGTGGGGAACGCATCGAGCGACGCGGTGTCGGAGTCGACCAGCATCGGGTCGGTGGAGCCTACGGACTCCAAGTCTACGGCAGGCTCGCCGGAAACGTGGAGTTGATCGAGGAGGCCCGCGAGGAGGTTCTCAGGGCCGCCCGTGCCTGCGTTGGATGCAGGTTCGTCGGAGAGGCGGACCTCACCGACGAGTTCGGCCAAGGGGCTGACCGCGCAGGCGATCTCGACGCGGCTTAGCGTGTCGGTGCAAACTCCATCTGGCGTGCCTGGCTGGCTGCGCTCGCCAGGGAGGAAAAGAGTTCCCGTCCAGAACAGATCTCCGGACGGCGGTGCACCAGGCCCCACAGTGGGCACCAAATATCGGGGGTTTGGTGCACATATGCCAACGGATGGCTTATCATGGTGGGGGCGAGTAGAACGTCGCCGGTGCATGGAAACGGGATGAGGCGAAGACATGCATGCCGGCGAATCTTACCCAGCTTCGGGGCCCTCCGGGGAGATAATACCCCTACTGCTGCTCTGCAGGGTCTCCGCACGATCACTATGGCAAAGTGCTTACACGGTTGCTCCTTGAGCTATTTTCCGGTGGCAGGAGAGGGCAAGGCTAGCTCTCCCCTTCTATATGATCTGGTCTAGAGCTAATGGGTTCCAACCCTTTGCATGGGTGCCCTGGGGGGTTTATATAGGCCTACCCCCCAGGGGTACAATGCTAATCCGGCTGGGCGCGGGCCCATCCGTCAGTGTATCTGGCCTCCATCTTCTCTGCCGACCGCTGGGGCCCACCGACTGGCGGGCCCCGCAGACTGGCCTGGTACGGAGCCGACAGCCCGCGTCCACCGCGGGCGGGTCTTGCCGGCTGCTACTTACTGTGGCCGTGCTTTTGATGACGCGGGCTTGATCATGAGGTCGTGGCAACAGCCCCGCCGCCTGGCGGGCGATCACTGTTGCCTCTCCCCATCACATCTTGATTAATGGCGCGTGGGCCCCAGGGGAGGGCTCGGCCAACTCCCCCGGGCCGACTCCCGACGGGTCCGACTGGTGGTTCTCCTGCCATCTCCCGAGGTCTCACTGACTGGTGGGGCCGGCTGCCTCCAGGCCGTACAGACAAGCCGTTGTGGGTGCAGGATTCGGCCCTGCGGTGCTGATGTCAGGGCCGGCATGGCAACAGTGCCACGCCGCACGGAGATCTTCCGGGGTACGGCATGCTATGGCCATGCCTGCCCTTGGTGAGGGGCGGGGGTGGGCTTCACTGTAGCCACGCCCCTGCCTCGTCCCCTTTGATGAGGTCATGGGGTTTGTTGGAGTCGCTGGCCGACTCCCCAAAGCTGGCTTCTCTGGAAGTCGTTCCTGGGACTCGGCCGTGATCGGGCAGTCAGCCGTCTTGCCGTCGACTCCTCAGGAGGCGGCTCTTCGTCCTAGGGTCTTAAGGGGCGCAGCCTGCCCCAATGTCTTGAAAGGTTCTGGGACCCGGGTTGGCCTACCCGTGGCCCATAACTCCGACACAGAATATGTCTATGTGTATGTGCAGGCTTCACTGCTGGCCGCTGCCGCACGTACTGCATAGGTCTCTGCACTGAAACAGGACCTGGAGCGGTCCGAGGACAAGCTCGGCCTTACCAAGAGGCAGCTCGAGGAGAGCAAAGGTAAGCAATACCTTGTCTACGCTTTAAAAAGAAGTTCGGTTGTAAAATAATAGGATCATCATGAATTTGCCAGGGGCCATGACCGAGGTGGCGACCCTGAAGAAGGCACTGTCCGAGGCCGAAGACAAAGCGGCCAAGGAGCGCCTTGAGCAGGAAAAGCAAGAAGCCCGGGTAGGCGAGGTGTAGCAAGAGCTCGAGGCTCTCGCCAAAAAACACGAGTCCTTGGAGCTTGACTCTAAGAAGCGAGAGTCCGAGCTTGCGAAGGCGCTCGAAAGCGCACGGAGCACCAAGGTTGAAGCCCACAAGGCCCTCCAGGAGATGGATGCGGTGAAGAAGATAGCAGCGGGTAACGCATTCATTATGCAAAGCAAGCATGTGAAGGAAACTTTCCCTTTACTTACCCGAGTTCGGAGCTCTCCAGGAGCGTTTGCAGATCTTCCTCGCAGTGTACTGGATGTCGCGGAGTTTTACCGAGCTGAGGAGGGGAGCTCGACGAAAAATTTGTTCTGGTCTCAGTATATTGGGACCGAACACCCAATGCCCTTGAGCGACCAGCTGAAGCAATTGGTCGAGCTTCACAAGGCGGCCGAACAGGCCATGAAGGGTCTTATAGTCCGGATATGGCCTGGCGAGCCCCTGCCCGGCAACTACTTCGGTCTGGTGAGGCGGCTTGTGGATGCCTACCCACGGCTTGAAGTCATAAAGCGGTCCGTCTGCATCGAGGGTGCGCGCAGGGCTTTTGCCCGGGCGAAGGTGCACTGGGTGAAGCTGGACGCCGTGAAGCTGGTGAAGGAGGGGCCGCCAGAGGGCAAGGAGCATCGCTGCCCCGAAATGTATTATGAGAGTGTCCTGAAGGGTTTCCGCCTTGTGGCGCATGAATGTGCCGAAGATGTAATTTTTGAACGAACATGCTCATGTGATCCTGCAATGTGAAACGAGTTCATTTGCACTATGCAACGCTTTTTTTATTTAAAATATTACCTTCTGTGCGGCCATTTATAAAAACTAAGAGTTGGCAGTCGTCGGCTTCTGCTCCCATGTAACTAGTACAGGGGTGTTCGGGATAAACCTGAGCACTCTTTATCCCAATTTTGGATCCTTCGAGGGAGGTGTTCAGCACAACGAACCAGGCAATCAGACTATAAGGCTTTATCACTCTCACTTAGCCATAGAAGTCTACAATTTTAAATTTTGGCGAAGCCCCTAGTATTCGGAAGGCCGAATTTGGGGCGCTATACACGCCTAAGTTGGGCAAGGTCGACTCCTCGCCCGAAGCCGAAAAAAGTCTTTAAGGACTTGAGACCTCTCGAACAGCGACCAGCTCTCGCCTTATCATGATAGTCAGTTTTCGGCTTTCTCTACTGAGGTGCTCGTCCGGAAGAACCAGGACACAATCGCAGTAGTTCTCCCAAGGCTACCTTAGCCGATATAGCGGAATGTAAGGTACCAAAGCATGGGAGCCGGGCAAACCCAACTATTGAACCAAGACATGATTCGGAGCTGATGCATATAATGCTATAAGTTCGGGGTGCTACACTGTCGAAAGTGTTCGGACTTGTCACACCGTATTATGGGGTAAACGAAAGCCCCTGGCGTACTGACTATACCAGAATGTACGGGTGCAAGTTGTCGTAAATGGACATATAAGAAAAAAGGATGAATAGTGCAATAATAGACTAATGCTATGCATTGTTATTTAAATAATACGTCGAAGCATACTGATACAAGTAGTGCAATAAGCAGAAAATAGGACTATTTGACATGTCCTATCCAAGGGCAAGCTGCGTATGGATAGTAGAAAGCGGGTATATCGATTATTATTAGAGACCACCTGCGGGTTCCCGTGTACATCTTAACTTCTTGCCTCCTTGGTTGCTCCTTCCCGTAATGTGTCCGGCAATCGTGCTGCCGGAAAGGGCTTCCAGAGAGTTAGGTCCTGAAAGAGAAAAAATGATAAAGGTATACAGCCCCTAGGGCGGTTAAGCCGCATTGCGGGACGTGCCTTGATCGTGCCTCCGCCTATGCCCATGGTATTTTGTGTGTGTAATTATGTACGCGTGGCATGGATTTCGTCGCTTGAATGGGACTAGGACGGGGGCCGAATTGCTAGGCGAGCTCTGAACGTGCTAGGTGATCCTGTTGCAGGTTACTTCGGACTCGCTTGAAGGTGTCCGGGGGATGTACCGCCGAATTGGCGGTTTTCCTTAAAAGGTTGCTTTGTGCTTCTGCTGCGAGGGCTGCAGTGTGCTCTTCCGTGCGGAGCGAGCGTTCTGTATTTCTATTGACTGTTATGACCCCCCTAGATCCCGGCATCTTGAGCTTGAGGTATGCATAATGCGGTACCGCATTGAATTTTGCAAATGCGGTTCACCCGAGCAGTGTGTGATAGCCACTGCGGAACGTGACGATATCGAAGATTAACTCCTCGCTTCGGAAGTTGTCCGGAGGTCCGAAGACCACTTCCAGTATGATTGAGCCCATGCAACGGGCCTCTACACCTGGGATGACGCCCTTAAAGGTGGTTTTGCTGGGTTTGATCCTCGAGGGATCTATACCCATTTTGCGCACTGTATCCTGATAGAGAAGGTTCAGGCTGCTGTCGCCGTCCATAAGGACTCGAGTGAGGTGGAATCCGTCGATGATGGGGTCTAGGACCAATGCGGCAGATCCGCCATGACGGATACTAGTGGGGTCGTCCATGCGATTGAAAGTGATCGGACAAGAGGACCATGGGTTGAACTTTGGGGCGACAGGCTCTATCGCATAGACGTCCCTTAGTGCATAGTTCTGTTCCCTCTTAGGAATGTGGGTTGCGTATATCATGTTCACCGTCTTCGCTTGTGAGGGGAACCTCTTCTGTCCTCCAGTGTTCGGCGGCTGGGGCTCCTCCTCGTCATCACTATGCAGCCAATTGTCCTTGTTTTCAGCATTCAACTTGCTGGCCTGCTTGAACACCCAGCATTCTTTGTTGGTGTGATTGGCTGGCTTATCGGGGGTGTCGTGGATTTGACACGAGCGATCGAGTATGCGGTCCAAACTGGACAGGCCCGGAGTACTTCTTTTGAATGGCTTTTTCCGCTGACCGGATCTAGAGCCTCTGAATCTAGCATTGACTGTCGTATCATCGGTGTTATCTCCGTTGTTGCGGCGCTTTTGTCTGTTACGACGTGGTCTGCCGTTGGCATCTTTGGTATTCGAAGTGCCCGGATTCCTTGATGTATTGTTGCTGCGAGCCAGCTATCCTCACCCGCGCAAAAGCAGGTCATGAGTGTCGTGAGGGCTGCCATAGATTTCGGCTTTTCCTGGCCGAGGTGCCGGGCGAGCCACTCGTCACGGATGTTATACTTGAATGCCGCTAAGGCCTCTGCATCCGGACAGTCGACAATTTGGTTTTTCTTAGTTAGGAACCGTGTCCAGGATTGCCTAGCCGATTCCCTTGGTTGCTGAGTTATATGGCTCAAGTCATCAGCATATGGTGGTCGCACATAAGTGCCCTGGAAGTTGTCAAGGAATGTGTCTTCCAAATCCTCCCAACTGCCGACAGAGTCTGCTGGCAAGCTATTCAGCCAATGCTGAGCTGGTCCTTTGAGTTTTAGTGGGAAGTACTTGATGGCATGCAGATCATCACCGCGAGCCATGTGGATGTGAAGGAGGAAATCCTTAATCCATACAGCGGGATCTGTCGTACCATCATACGGTTCGATATTTACGGGTTTAAAAGCCTCTGGGAATTCGTGATCCATAACTTCATCAGTGAAGCATAGGGGGTGTGTGGCGCCTCTATGCCGGGCTATATCACGACGTAGTTCATATGAGTCTTGTTTGTTGTATTCGGCCCGGCCGGATTTACTTTTAGTGTGTCCGATGCGACGGTCATCGTCCCGTGTTGGCGCGCGCCCCCGTGACCCGTATATTGACCTTGCATGTTTTGCTCTGCTGTCCAATACGTCTCGCAGGTCCTGTGTGTTTCCCCGGGCCTTGATATTTTTGATTGAGTGGCGGCGGGGTGCAGGTTGAACTTCAGCCTGAAACGCCTCTCTGGCTCGGTCACGCGGTGGCCGATCAGCCGCATCGTACACTGGTGATGGATGTTTCAATGTTTCCTCCTCAAGGTGAGGTAGCAACCTGCGCTTTGGGTAACTCTTGGAGGGGCGCTCGAGTTCGTATTCCTCGGCCGCAAGGACTTCGGTCCATCTGTCTGCTAGCAAGTCTTGATCAGCTTGAAGCTGTTGTTGCTTTTTCTTCAGGCTATTTGCTGTGGCCATAAGCCAGCGCTTGAAGCGCTCCTGCTCGATGGGGTCCTCAGGCACGATAAATTCTTTGTCGCCGAGGCTCACCTCGTCTTCGGAGAGAGGCATGTAATTGTCCTCCTCCGATTCTCCATCTGCCGCCTGCTCTGGAGGGCTGCTTGTTCACTCTCCCGCTCTAAATCGTGCTGGGGGGATTGTTGTTGTCTTCGGCACTATCCGGAGTGTTATTGTCTCTTGTGCCGGTATCACTACTTTTGCTATGGCGGGACTTAGAGCGGCGCCGCTAACGTCGGCGCTTGGGTTGCTTCTTGGAGGGGTCATCCTCCGCTGTCTCGTCGCCATTGCCTTCTTTGGGGGTGTATATATATATATAGGACTCCTTTTTTATACTCCCATGAGTATGTACTCCCACCCCTGATGGATAAGATAAACAGCTGAGAACCAACGTAAAAATGGCAGAAAAATAATCGGTATATAAGGTGGGTCCATGTGGTGACCTGGAAGGGAGGAACGGCCATCTTGACCCGCTAGAAAATAGGAATCTGTTTAAGAGTTGTTATTTCGGAAGGAAGTATATCACCTTTCCTTAGGAGTATATCACGTTTTAAATAGAGTGCTTGCGTTTGGAAGGAGAATTAGAGATCCTTGGTGCCGATTGAATTGGTCCTATACGTAGCAACTTGGAAGATTGCATGGGTTTGTTTGTGTCCATCTATGTACTGTAGTATATTCAGTACTGTAGTTTCACTTCTGAAGGAGTATGTACCTCAATAATCTCAAAAGGTGTACACTCCATTTTCCTTGGAACAGGTAAATACTGTTTTTTTCAAGTATATGCTAACTTTTTTTATTAGAAGGAGGTATGTACTTATTTTTGTAAGGACTATATATACTAATTTTGTAAGGAGCATATACTGTTTTACGTAATATATACTGCAGCTTTTTCAGTTATATGATACAATTAAATGAAGTATGTGTTATATAGTCCTTATTTAAGGTGGTATATACTTCAGTGGATGATACATAAGAAGTATATACTACTTGTTTAAAAAACAACTATATACTTCACTGAACTTAAAGCAGTATACTTCACTGGATATAAAGCATTATATACTTCATGGGATTAAAACAGCTTCACTGGATTTGAAGTATATACTTCATGGGATTAAAAACAGTATATACTTCAGCATGACCTCTTTTTTTTAAGTATATAGTTAGTATCATTCAAAAAGCATATGCAACCTTTTCACATACTATTGCTTATCATTCGAAGAACTATAGAGTGCTTGTAACCAAAGAAATACATATTAATATTGCCAAAGAAGTGTATACTACTTCAGATAGAAGTATTGGTCTATCTAGCAGAACATGCTTAAAAGATGCACTCGTTGTACAGAAATTTGCATATAGCAGAAACATTTATACTGATCAAGAAAACTGGACTATGCAACTATTTTTACATCTTCAAAAAGTTTTAAATGCTACAAAAAAATGGAGAAAAGAAGGATTATGTCTTCCGGGAAACTGCAGATATGCTTCTGTACATCGCATGGAGTTGCTCCTCAGTCACACAAGCCTACATGCATTGCATCCATGGATATTCAATGGAAACAATTAGCAACATAAGTTAGATTTGCTTGAAAAATAATTTGTATAACTGTACAATATATCAAAGTCCCTGGCTATATATACGAAAAAACTGAACTACGTGTACCAAGCATCCACAAAGAAACAGAGTAAAAAGAGCTTCAAAGTTTGTTTACACGAGGAAGGACAGTAGCTGACCTGATATATGAAAATTTGTGTAGATCTTGAAGAATAAGAGTTTAATTAGGTAGCTGGGGTGAGAGAAGGTGAGTCTCCTCTGGTTCTCCAATCAATTGGACAGTGGCCACGGCAATTAAACGAAGGTGGATGTATATCCTGATTTCATTGATGAATATACTCATCTAGTTTACTAGAACTACACTCAGGGCATGATGGATTTGGCTCATATTCTCACTAACGTGCGATGAATATACCAAATATTTGGTATCAATGACCACAGCATTATCAAGAAGGAAAAATGCAGAAAATATTGCACACGCAAACATGTCGCATCGGATCCGTGGTGGTTTCTGCCCTGTTTACCCGAAAGAAGTCAGAAGGAGAGCCGCCAGAATCAATGGCGCTCAACGGGATTAAATTTCTGCCATGAGGAATTTATGTATGTACTAGATGGTAATGAGACAAATCGAAAAGGTACCTAGTATTACTTGATTAGTGGGCTTCCAAACCAGCTGCTTATGGGTTGGAAGAACTCGGATTAGACTCCTACGTCGAGTGGGAAAAACTGGGCGTCTTTGTTCTCTTGCATGGCGCTCTTCAAGTAGCTGCGCTGCAGGTGAAGCCGACGACCTGGATGCTTGAAGAAGAGGAGATGTGAGCGAACCGTAGATTTGATTTCGAGTATGGTCTTCGCGCGGCAGAAACGAACCTGGTCATTGACGTTGAGGCCGTTGGCCGGTGAGAAGAGGAACCACGTACTGCAGTGGAGGACGCCGTCGAGCGAGCTCTTCTTTTGCGGCCAATATCACGCCCCCAACCACGATGCAAGCCGCCATCGTCGCCGTCGCCGCTGCCGATAATGACACGGGAGAAGAGATCGATATGCGTTCAACTGGATAAGGTCGCCAGCTAAACAATAAACCTCCAGGAAAATCGAAGCAATGACCTTGTTTAGTTAGATTTTTTTTCACGTATTATTATTTTAGTTAATTAACAGGCAAAATAAAGGAATGCGGGGTGAGCGATGGAATGGGCGAACGAAACAACAAGAGACCTGTGTAGGAGTAT
>NC_041392.1:130782502-130803746 GCF_002162155.2 Triticum dicoccoides | reverse complement strand
ACACTATTCTGATCATGGGATCAAAATAACATTCTGATCACAACCTGACCTGCCCCGCTAGTAGTACGTTGAACTTCCCTGTGAACTAGGTTGAACTTCCGCCAAAATTGCCCAAATGGGGCTTGCGATATACCGTTGGAAAGCTATGGACCCCAATATCATGACCCAACTTAAATTTTTGGCAAAATATAAGCGCTTTAAAAGCAGTTTTGAAAATCGTTTTTTCTGCGCACAAAAAACGTGAATCGTATTTTCGATCACATTTCTAAACCGTTTATCGGAATGAGGCATATAATATGGCATTGGAAAGCTACTGCAAAACCTCTCCTTCCACGTGTTCAAAGTTTTCTCTAATTCCCTATGGTTAAAGAGTAATTTGAAAAAACATAAAATTTCGTAAACCGAACAGCTGAGTTCGTTTTTTCGATGTCATTTCTAAACGGCTAATCCAATGGAGGCATATGAATGGCGTTGGAAAGCTTATGAAAATGCACTACTTTTTCATCTTGAAAGTATTTTTCTAATTTTGAATGGTTTAAGAGTAATTTAAGAAATGGTTCAAGTCCTACTGAGTTTGTATTTTCGAGCTAATTTTTTAACCATGCGTCCGAATGCAGCAAATGATATGGCGTTGGAAAGCTTGAACAAATGCGAAACTTTTCTATATATATTGTTTCTCCTAATTCATTAAGGTTTAATGTCAGTTTTGAAAATGGCTATAAACGTATTTTCGCCGTAATTTTTACAAACTTTATCGGAATGGGACAAATAATATACCGCTGAAAAGCTAAGCAAAATGCAAAACTTTTTCATGTTCATAGTTTTCTCTGATTCCTAGCCGTTTTCAAGTAATTTCGAAAATGGCGAGATCATTCGTTCTGCCTTTATCGCGAAACAGATTCTTTGAAAATGCACCGCGTGAAGAACCTGGACTTCTCGGCGAATGTACCTGAACTTCACTTTGTTTTTCACGTGATTTTTTTGCTCGTAGCTCTCCATCCACTGCTCGTAGTTCTCCATCCACTCACGAGAATTGAGCAAATGACATACCGTTGGAAAGCAGCTGTAAACATGCAACTTTTCCGTGTTGATCGTTTTTTCATACTCGTGACGATTTTAAATGTTTTTCATCTAAAATTCATCAACTGTAGTAATTGAACTTCCTGCTGTTTCAGTTGAACTTCTGTGACGTATTTTCGTTTGTAATTTTCTCATACATCATCAGTGTTACACAAATGATATTTATTTTGTACAAATCTCTCTCACAATAATTTTTTGAACTTTCTCTGACGAAGGCCTTAAACTTGTAACAACAAAACTTTTAGTGTTTGCTTTCTTATTCTTTTTTTAATACAACATGCACACCGTGTAGTACATGAACTTCTGGCAGTGATCAACCTGAACCTCTCTCGGTTACGTGAAAATATTTGAGTTTTTAATGAATTTTTCATCTGATTTTTCTTAATCTTTTTTATGAATTTTGAAGCGCTCTATTTTTAATAGTTGAACTTCTTGTTATTTTATTTTTGGACTTCTTGTTTCCATTCTTTAATAACGAGGAAAATCTGAGTTTTCTATAATCATCAAACTTCTCCATCTTTTTAATATGGCCTTCCTGGTTTTATTTCTTAATCTTTTTTTATGAAATTTTGAAGCGTTATATTATTAAAATTTGAACTTCATGTTTTTGAACTTTTGAACTTCTTGTTTCCATATTTTAATAACGAGGAAAATCTAAGTTTTCTATAATCATCGAACTTCTCCATATTTTTAATATGGACCTCCTGGTTTTATTTATTAATTTTTTTACGAAATTTTGAAGCGCTCTATTATTAAAAGTTGAACTTCTTATTATTTTAATTTTTGAACTTCTTGTTTCATTCTTTAATAAGGAGGAAAATCTGAGTTTTCTTCAATAAAAAGAATTTTTGAACTTCCGAGGGAAGAGCACTTGAACTTCTAGCAACAAATTTTAAACTTTGCCTTTTTTTATTCTTTTTTTCTCATACGAAATGCACATCATGTAATACGTGAACTTCCAATAGTTACCAATTTGTACTTCTCTGTGTTTTGGTTTAAAAAACAAGAAAATTCTTTTAAAACTTTTTTTAGTTTTTTCATTTTTTATTTGAACTTCTTCATTTTATTATTTAGTAACGATTCAACATCTAAGTTTTTTTACTTTGAACTTCTTAGAAAAATATGGTTTTACGTAAGCAAACATTTTTCAAGGATTTTTAAATTTGAACTTCTAGTATTTTTACCTTCTCGGTTATTTGAAATTGAACTTCTAGGGTTGTCAGATTTAAACTTCTACATTTTTTTGACCTCTTGGTAATTTCAAATTTTCTAGTTTTTAATCCATTTTTTATAAACTTTTTTTGGAGTGCTCTGTTATTTTGAGTTGGCCTTCTCTCTTATCTTTTTAGAAACGAGGAAAATCTAACTTTTAAATTTTTTGGTTATTTTTTAGAAATGAGAAAAATCCATTTTTTTGATGAGCATCGAACTGCACTGTTATTTTAATTTGACCTTCTTGATTTTACTTTTTAGAAATATGGAAAATTTATTTCTTTACGTAGACATCGAACTAATGTGTTATTTCTTTTACAAAAGGAAAATTTAATTATTATTAAATTTATTTAGTTCACATATGTAAATATTGTTTCCGGAGGTTTCAACCAAAAATATCTTGGCTTTTGCATTTAAACTGATCATATGAGCAAACACCGAAAAGAGCACACTCAACGTTTAGATGAACTTTTTCTCTCGTAGCTGTACATGAACCTTATTTCGTTTGCACATGACCTATTTGGGGAAACAAACAGAATGAAACATATGAAGCCTCTGTCAAATGAAATACAAAATAGTAATAAAAACCGCACTTTTCTCCATAAACATTTTTTCTTGAACTTTGGTCTATGCTACAGAGGGATTAGATGATTTGGTCGTTAGGTCATAGGAAAGAGGAGTTTGACCACCGTGGACTGCTGCTCGTGATGGAATCGGCCTCCTGGACGCTGCAGGGCTGGACTGAGCACCCTTTGCGCCGGAGGTTTGGGCGCTGGAGGTTGGGCGTGGGAGCCGGCGCCGGAGTTAGGGGCGGCGGCGGTGCCAAATGTTGGGCCAGGAGCAGCAGCCTAGGGAGTTTGGGGCAGGCAAGGGGACGCCAGAGGTTAGCGTGGGGTGGTAGGTGGGCGGGAAGGAATCGCTGCCCCTAACAGCGGCGGCAGGCAACAGGCGGCGGATCTCCACGGCAGGAGGCCGGGCAGCACGCAGGGATGACACATGTCCAAAGAGCGGAGGTGGTGCGGAGTAGTCGGGTCCCCGGGGTGGTGGTTGCGGCGTCGGGGAAGAAGCACAGAGGGAGGTGGGGGTGGGCCGTAGCATGTGTTGGAGGTCGTGGGGGCGCGTCTCCGGCGGCATTTTCCTGTGGAGGGAAGAAGGTCGTGGTGGCCGTTGGAGGAAGGTCGCAGCGGCAGGTGGAGCAAGTTCGTGCTCATGGAGGTGGCCCGATCCAGGGCGAGGGATGGACGTGGCGGCGCGATCCATGATGAGGGACAGTGGAGGCGGCTTGATCCGGGAGGGGCGAGGGATGGTGGAGGCAGTGAGGGGCGAGGGACGGTGGAGGCGGCCCGATCCGGGGCGAGGGATGGTGGCGGCGGCGCGATCTGCGGCGAGGGATGGTGGCGGCGCCGATTGGGGGCGGGGGCGCGTTCCTTGCGGCGGCGGCGGCTGGGGGCGGTGGAGCTTCCTACCCGGGTTGGGGGCGCATGATCGAAGATGGGGATGATGGGGTGGGTCGTGGGGATCGGTTGGGGTCGATGGTGGGTAGGTGGGCTTTTTTCGTTCTCGGGAGTTCGGGAGGAACCCCATCGGGCCCTTATAGGGGCGATCATGATCCAAATAGTTATTCTAATCCCAGGATTAGAATAGTGTTGTCCTATATATATATCATATTATGAGGTGGCGGTCCAGCGCCCTATGGGCGGTGGTTCCTATTCGTCTCCTGCATCATCATCCATACCGTCGATATCTTCGAAGTCGAAGTTGAGCATGTCGGTTAAATCATCGACGGTGGCTACTAAGTGGGTGGTGGGTGGGGAGCGAATTTCTTCGTCGTCCGCATCCATTCTAGTCGGACATAGTTCGGCCAAGGTTCCCCTGACAAGGAGAGATACCTTAATGAATTTAGCACATCGCCAAAAGGCGAGTGCTGAAAGATATCCGCGGAGGTGAACTCCATGATCGACGCCCAATCGGATTCGATAGGCACGGATGCAGGCGGCTCGGAGTCCGTAGCCGGAGACGAATCCTCTGGTTCGGCAACACGACTCTCTTAATGGGTGAAGTCAGTATCCGGCTCCACCGCCACTGAGAGTATGGCCTCCGGGGCGGGGCCTATCCCTCCATCCTCGGATGGCACAATTTTCTCCGGATTGAAGGCTAGAGTAGTTGTAGGTGGGATCTCCCGAACACTGTCCGATGGCAGAGCTAAATCATGCTCGTAGTGATCGTGCGGCGCACCTGACATGGGCTCGAATCCATCGAAGATCAAGTCTCCGTAGATGTCGGCAGTGTAATTTAGGTTTCCGAATCTCACCTGATGGCCAGGGGCGTAGCTCTCGATCTGCTCTAGATGGCCAAACGAGTTGGCCCGCTGTGCGAAGCCGCCGAATACGAAGATCTGCCCGGGGAGAAAAACCTCACCCTGGACCGCATCGTTACCGATGATCGGAGGAGCCATCGAGCCTTATGGTGACGACACAGTGGAACTCTCAATGAAAGCACCAATGTCGGTGTCAAAACCGGTGGATCTCGGGTAGGGGGTCCCGAACTATGAGTCTAAGGCGGATGGTAACAGGAGGCAGGGGACACGATGTTTACCTAGGTTCGAGCCCTCTCAATGGAGGTAATACCCTACGTCCTACTTGATTGATCTTGATGATATGAGTATTACAAGAGTTGATCTACCACGAGATCGAAGAGGCTAAACCCTAGAAGCTAGCCTATGGTATGATTGTTGTTGTCCTATGGACTAAACCCTCCAGTTTATATAGACACCGGAGGGGGCTAGGGTTACACAGAGTCGGTTACAAGGGAGGAGATCTACATATCCGTATTGCCAAGCTTGCCTTCCATGCCAGGAAAGTCCCATCCGGACACGGGACGAAGTCTTCAATCTTGTATCTTCATAGTCCAACGGTCCGGCCAAAGGATATAGTCCGGCTGTCCGGAGACCCCCTAATCCAGGACTCCCTCAATGTGAGACGGTTATTCATTTAAATCAGAGAATAATGGTTGTTCTATTTATATTAGTAATATCTTTTATGGTCATGCACCCTTGATGAGTGGTCTATTTTTATTAATCTCGATAGTAGTGATACACATATTCATAGTATTGGAGCCAAAAGATATACGTTTAATAATGATAGTGCAACTTATTTGTGGCACTGCCGTCAAAGTCATATTGGTGTAAAGTGCATGAAGAAACTCCATGCTGATGGGCTTTTGGAATCACTTGATTATGAATCACTTGATGCTTGCGAACCATGCCTCGTGGGCAAGATGACTAAAACTCCGTTCTCCGGAACAATGGAGTGAGCAACAGACTTGTTGGAAATAATACATACTGATGTATGCGGTTCGATGAGTGTTGATGCTCGCGGCGGGTATCGTTATTTTCTGACCTTCACAGATGATTTAAGCCGATATGGGTATATCTACTTGATGAAACATAAGTCTGAAACATTTGAAAAGTTCAAAGAATTTCAGAGTGAAGTGGAAAATCATCGTAACAAGAAAATAAAGTTTCTACGATCTGATCATGGAGGTGGATATTTGAGTTATGAGTTTGGTCTTCATTTGAAACAATGTGGAATGGTTTCGCCACTCACGCCACCTGGAACATGATGTCACTTGCAGCTACGTTGGTATTTCCCCAAAGAGGAAGGGATGATGCAGCACAGCAGCGGTAGGTATTTCCCACAGATATGAAACCAAGGTTATTGAACCGGTAGGAGAACCAAGCAACACAACGTAAACAACACCTGCACACAGATAACAAATCCTCGCAACCCGACGTGTTAAAGGGGTTGTCAATCCCTTCCGGGGTACGGCGCCTCAAGATAGGCAAACAGACATGAGGTAAATTTGTAGTAGATTGATAGATCGAACGCCAAATAAATAAGAATAAATTGCAGCAAGATATTTTTGGATTTTTGGTTTAGTAGATCTGAAAATAAAGGCAGATAAAGAAGATCACAAAGGAAAATAATATGAGAAAGAGAACCGGGGGCCGTAGGTTTCACTAGTGGCTTCTCTCGAGAAAAATAGCAAAGCGGTGGGTGAAAAAATTACTGTTGGGCAATTGATAGAACTTCAAATACTCATGACGATATCTAGGCAATGATAATTATATAGGCATCACGTCCAAGATTAGTAGACCGACTCCTTCCTGCATCTACTACTATTACTACACACATCGATCGCTATTCAGCATGCATCTAGTGTATTGAGTTCATAGAGAAATGGAGTAATGCAATAAGAACGATGACATGATGTAGACAAGATCTATCTATGTAGAGATAGACCCCATCGTTTTATCCTTAGTAGCAATGATACATACGTATCGGTTCCCTTTCTGTCACTGGGATCAAGCACCGTAAGATCGAACCCGCTACAAAGCACCTCTTCCCATTGCAAGATAAATAGATCAAGTTGGCCAAACAAAACCCAAATATCAGAGAAGAAATACGAGGCTATAAGCGGTCATGCATAAAAGAGATCAAAGAAACTCAAATACTTTCATGGATAAAAAGATAGATCTGATCATAAACTCAAAGTTCATCGATCCCAACAAACACACCACAAAAGAGTTACATCATATGGATCTCCAAGAGAGCATTGTATTGAGAATCAAGAGAGAGAGAGAGATGAAGCCATCTAGCTACTAACTATGGACCCGAAGGTCTACAAAGAACTACTCACGCATCATCAGAGATGCACCAATGGAGGTGGTGAACCCCATCCGAGATGGTGTCTAGACTGGATCTGGTGGTTCTGGACTCTACGGTGGCTGGATGAATATTTCATCGACTCCCCTAGGGTTCTGGAAATATTGGGGTATTTATAGAGCAAAGAGGCGGTCCGGGGGCACCCGAGGTGGGCACAGCCCACCAGGGCGCGCTTGGGCCTCCTGGCGCGCCCTGGTGGGTTGTGCCTCCCTCGGGGCACCCCCTAGGCGCAGCCAGGGCCCGTTGTGTTCCTTTTTGCCCATAAAAATTCTCCGTAAAGTTTCGTGACATTTGGAATCCATTTGATATTGATTTTCTGCGATGTAAAAAACATGGAAAAAACAACAACTGGCACTTGGCACTATGTCAATAGGTTAGTACCAAAAAATGATATAAAATGATTATAAAACATCCAAGATTGATAATATAACAGCATGGAACAATCAAAAATTATAGATACGTTGGAGATGTATCAGCATCCCCAAGTTTAACTCCTACTCGTCCTCGAGTAGGGAAGTGATAAAAACAGAATTTTTGATGTGGAGTGCTACCTAACATGTCATATCATTTTTTTTATTTATAGCATGGACATTTGGAATTTTTTATTGTTCAAAGCAATAGTCTAGTTTTGACATGATAATTTAAATACTCAAGCATATCAACAAGCAAAAACGTCTTTCAAAATATCAATGCTAAAATAAGCTATCCCTAGCCATCATGCTCAACCATTGATCATTCATGAAACACACTCGCATATTAGCTATGTTCAGTACTCAAGTACGATCATATTGCCTCCTAGTTGCTGCTTTTTATAAGAGAAGATGGAGACTCAAATTCAAAATAAAAATTGCATAAAGTAAAAGAAAGGCCCTTCGCAAAGGGAAGTAGGGATTTGTAGAGGTGCCAGAGCTCACAGCGAAAAACTTAGAGATAAAAACATTTTGGGAGGTGTATCCATCCCACCAACAAAAACAACTTAGAGTTCCCAATACTTTCCACGCATAGATATATCATAGGCGGTTCCCGAAAAGAAAATAAAGTTTTTTCCTTTTTCCACAATAATTTCACTTTCCATGTCTAACCGTATCCATGGGTGCCCTACAAACCAACACTTTCCAAGGAATTTATTATTTGACAACATAAAGTAAATTCATTTTTTTGCATTTTGGGACTGGGCATCCCTAGTACCTTTGCCTTACTCTCATGCAATGTCAAGTGAATAAACACTCATCTTGATAATAATACATCTAGCATGGAAAATATTAGCCACCACTCACCGCTTCGCAAGCGAAACAAACACACAAAAGAGAAGTTTACTTTTGAAAATTAGAGATGGCACATGCAAATTTGCTTAGAACAGTAAAAGAATACCGCATATAGGTAGATATAGTGGACTCATGTGGCAAAACTGGGTTAAAGGTTTTTGGGTGCACAAGTAGTGATCATACTTAGTGCAAAATGAAGGCTAGCAAAATATTGGAAGCGACCAACTAAGAAACGAGTAATCTCATAAGCGAGCATTAAGCATAACTAACACCGAATAATGCACCATAAGCAGTGTATAATTTCATTGCATAACTATTGACTTTCGTGCTTGCATAGGGAATCACAAACCTTAACACCAATATTCTTACTAAAGCATAATTACTCATCAAGATGACTAACATATCACATCATCATATCTCAAAACTATTACTACGAATCCCGTTTATTTTGACTAATGATATTCATGAAAGTTTTTAATATATCCATCTTGGATATCTACCACTTTGGGACTAATTTTCATGTGTTGCTTTTGACAAGCTCAAACAAATAGAAGTGAAGATCATGAGCATAATATTTCTTTCTCTCAAATTAATTTAACTGAAGCAAGAGAGAATTTCTTGAAAATTTTAATAACTCTCAAATAAATCAAAGTGAAGAAAGAGAGCATATCTTCAAAAATACTACGCACACCACCCTAAAAAAGATATAAGTGAAGCACTAGAGCAAGTCCATAGCTCATAAAAAAATTAAGTGAAACATAGAGAGCAATTCTAACAAGTCATGACATAATTTTGGCTCTCTCAAATAGGTGTGTCCAGCAATGGATCAAGACTTAAAACACAGAATAAAGCAAGCAAAGACTCATATCATACAAGACGCTCCAAGCAAAACACATAGTATGTGACAAATAAAAATATAGTTTCGAGTAAAATACCGATGGTCGTTAGAGGAAAGAGGGGATGCCACTCGGGGGCATCCCCTAGCTTAGTTGGTTGCTCATTTTCGGATAATAGCTTGGGATGACGGGGCATCCCCAAGATTAGGCTCTTCCACTCCTTATTCCTTCATCATCATAAGATAAGCCAAAACTTGAAAACTTTAATCACACAAAACTCAACAAAACCTTCATGAGATCCGTTAGTATAAGAATAATAAATTACTACTACAAGTGCTATATCAAACCAACTAATATTTCGTTCTTGTATTATATCTAATGTATTCCAACTTTTCTATGGCAAAAACGCATCAAAGAAAACCATACAGCCATCAGAATAAGCACACAACACAAAGAAAATAGAATATGTCAAAACAGAACAGTCTGTAGCAATCTGACTATTTCGAATACTTCTGTAACTCCAAAAATTCTAAAAAAATAGGTTGATCTGAGAAATTAGTATATTGATCTACTACAAGTGGAGTGGGTATTTTATCGCCCTCTGGTAAAAAAATGAAAATTAATTTTGTGAGCGCAAAAGTTTCTGTTTTCCTGCATGATTAAACAACTATCCCCCAAGAAGATCCTAGAGGCTTTACTTGGCACAAAAACTAATTAAAACATAAAAAACACAATCATAACAGTATCATAGTTGTGCTAACACACAAAAACAGGAAGCAAAAAGTAAAAATAAATTTTATTCATTGGGTTGCCTCCCAACAAGCGCTATAGTTTTACGCCCTTAGCTAGGCATAAAGCAAGGATCCAAGTTTTGTCTTCCGAAGTTTTGGCAACTCTTGTAAGGGTTTTCTCAAACCCAGGAGGCTCTTTACGCTTCCCCAAATTCTCCGGAAAAGAAACCATCTTAAGATCCAAAATATCCAATCGCTTGTTAGAAAGATTAATTAAGGTATTCATGCGATTGATACTACCATTGAGATGTTTGAGGGGTTCGTTATATTTTTGTCATTCAACCATGTGTTTATGCAAATTACCAAGCCTGTCCAACATTTGAACTCCCTCTGGGGTGAAAGTAAACCCCTTCTTTTGAGGTGGTATCCCCAAAATTCCTTCTAAAATTTCATAGGCAGCATTGGTATCATATCAAGCTCAATAAAATTCCCTTTAGATGCAAAATCTATGAGTTGTCTATGATGCAAAGCCAATCCTATGTAAAAATTATGAAGAAAGACCTTAGCGTCCCCCTTTAAATTATAAATATGATAAGATTCCATAAGCCTATACCAAGCATCTTTCAAATTTTCTCCTTGTCTTTCCTTGAAGTAAAGCACTTCAAAATCTGGTGACAAAGGAGGAGTAGGCACGCTAGCCATTATGACTAGAAAGCGAAAACACGGATAGATCTCACGAGAAAACGGAGAACAAAAAAAGAGAGGCGAATAAAATGGCAAATTTTTGTGAAGTGGGGGAGAGGAAAACGAGAGGCAAATGGAAAATAATGTAAATTGCAAGGAGATGAGATTTGTGATTAGGAACCTGGTATATGTTGAAGATCCTCCCCAGCAACGGTGCCAGAAATTCCTTTTGATGTCGCTTGAAGCTACGTCGTTATTTCCCCAAAGAGGTAGGGATGATGCAGCACATCGGCGGTAGGTATTTCCCTCGGATATGAAACCAAGGTTATCGAACCAGTAGGAGAACCAAGAAACACAACGTAAACAACACCTACACACAAATAACAAATTCTAGCAACCCGACATGGTAAAGGGGTTGTTAATCCCTTGCGGGGTATGGCGCCTCAAGATAGGAAAACGGACGTGAGGTAAATTTGTAGTAGATTGATAGATCGAACGCCAAATAAATAAGAATAAATTTTAGCAAGATATTTTTGGGTTTTTGGTTTAGTAGATCTGAAAATAAAGGCAAATCAAAGTAGATGGAAAAGGCAAATAATATGAGAAAGAGACCCTGGGGCCATCGGATTCACTAGTGGCTTCTCTTGATAAAAATAGCAAAGCGGTGGGTGAACAAATTACTGTTGGGCAATTGATAGAACTTCAAATACTCATGACGATATCCAGGCAATGATCATTATATATGCATCAAGTCCAAGATTAGTGGACTGACTCCTGCCTGCATATACTACTATTACTCCACACATCGACCGCTATCCAGCATGCATCTATTATATTAAGTTCATGAAGAAACAGAGTAATGCAATAAGAATGATGACATGACGTAGACAAGATCTATCTATGTAGAGATAGACGCCATCGTTTTATCCTTAGTAGCAACGATACATACGTGTCGGTTCCCTTTCTGTCACTGGGATCAAGCATCGTAAGATCGAACCCACTACAGAGCACCTCTTCCCATTGCAAGATAAATAGATCAAGTTGGCCAAACAAAACCCAAATATCGGAGAAGAAATACGAGGCTATAAGAGATCATGTATAAAAGAGATCAAATAAACTCAAATACTTTCATGGATAAAAAGATAGATCTGATCATAAATCAAAGTTCATCGATCCCAACAAACACACCGCAAAAGAGTTACATCATATAGATCTCCAAGACACCATTGTATTGAGAATCAAGAGAGAGAGAGAGAGATGAAGCCATCTAGCTACTAACTATGGACCAGAAGGTCTACGAAGAACTACTCACGCATCATCGGAGAGGCACCAATGGAGGTGGTGAATCCCATCCGAGATAGTGTCTAGATTAGATCTGGTGGTTCTGGATTCTACGGCGGCTAGATGAATATTTCGTTGACTCCCCTAGGGTTCTGGAAATATTGGGGTATTTATAGAGCAAAGAGGAGGTCCAGGGGGCACCCGAGGTGGGCACAACCCACTAGGGCGCGCCTGGGCCTCTTGGCACGCCCTGGTAGGTTGTGCCTCCCTCAGGGCACCCCCAGGCGTAGCCAGGGCCCGTTGTGTTCCTTTTGTCCCATAAAAATTCTCCGTAAAGTTTCCTGGCATTTGGACTCCATTTGATATTGATTTTCTGCGATGTAAAAAATGGAAAAAACAGGAACTGACACTTGTCACTATGTCAATAGGTTAGTACCAAAAAATGATATAAAATGACTATAAAATGATTATAAAACATCCAAGATTGACAATATAACAGGATTGAACAATCAAAAATTATAGATACGTTGGAGACGTATCAGAACACCACAGCGTAATGGTGTGTCCAAACGTCGTAACCGTACTTTATTAGATAAGGTGCGATCTATGATGTCTCTTACTGATTTAGCGCTATCGTTTTGGGTTTATGCTTTAGAGATGGTTGCATTCATGTTAAATAGGGCACCATCTAAATCCGTTGAGACTACACCATATGAACTGTGGTTTGGCAAGAAACCTAAGTTGTCATTTCTTAAAGTTTGTGGTTGCGATGCTTATGTGAAAAAGCTTCAACCTGATAAGCTCGCGCGAACCCAAAGGGGAAATGTGTCTTCATAGGATACCCAAAGGAGGCTTTTGGGTACACCTTCTATCACAGATCCGAAGGCAAGATATTCGTTGCTAAGAATGGATCCTTTCTAGAGAAGGAGTTTCTCTCGAAAGTAGTGAGTGGGAGGAAAGTAGAACTTGATGAGGTAATTGTACCTTCTCCAGAATTGGAAAGTAGTTCATCACAGAAATCAGTTCCAGTGATTCCTACACCAATTAGTGAGGACGCTAATGATGATGATCATGAAACTTTAGATCAAGTTACTACAGAACCTCGTAGGTCAACCAGAGTAGGATCCGCACTAGAGAGGTACGGTAATCCTGTTTTGGAGGTCATGTTACTTGACCATGACGAACCTACGAATATGAGGAAGCGATGATGAGCCCAGATTCCGTGAAATGGCTTGAGGCCATGAAATCTAAGATGGGATCTGTCGGGGATATACCCTGCGGTGTGACCCGGACGGACTTGGCGACTCAATGGCGACCCGCCCGGACCAGGCAGTTTACGGCGACCCGCTTGAATATTACAACTCACTGGTGACCCGGCGGAGGGGTCAGACGGATGACAAGGCCCAAGGCCTAGTAGGCTGGTTTAGGTGATGGTGGGCCGGCTTAAGAGGAAAGTCATAAGGAATATTCTCCTACAAAGGAAGCAAGACTAGGACTCCACTTGTAATAGAGTAATCCTAATCCTACTAGGACTAGTCATGTAACCCGCCCCTTCAACATATATAAGGAGGGGCAGGGCACCCCAAGAGGTACAAGAAACAATCTCTAGGGCTAGACACAAAGGGGGAGCCGTCTTATGCGGCGACTCTCTCGTGAGTATAATCAGATCTAGCCACAAACAACATGTAGGGCTATTACCGGATGATGTTTCCCAGGCCCCGAAGCTATCTAAATCCTTGTCTTGTGTTGCGTCTCTTGATTCCGCTCAACCCCTCTCAAGCTACTACAAAGATGTGTTGGCCTCATGACTAAGTCCTCACACTAGGACATCTGCCGTGACAATTCCACGATAGTTGGCGCCCACCGCGGGGCTCGCGCACGGTGGTGTTGAGTTTCTTGGAGGGATTTTTCTCAAGGATCGAGAAATTCACAATTTTCCGGATGAAGAAGAGCCGGTTGGGAAGGATCTACATCAGCTATGAACAGTCGGAATGTCATATACAAGATTTGAGATTGAGGCAAGCTAGGGTTGCATAAATCGCCGCAGGCGCTGTGTTGATCCGCCAGCCAGATCGTTTCGAAAGGCCACCGCAAGTTGCTAATCAGAGAGGGTTAACAGATTCTGGTGCAGTAGTTCGAATATTACTCTGTACACCAGAACATACCGGATCAAGTCCCGCGGCAGCGTTCGGTGGCAGCCTGTTTTTCACTAGTGCGTTGACACCCCATGTGTTTTTTGTTGTTGTTGCTGACGCTGGGTGACTCCGTGTGTTTTGTTTGCTTTTGCTCGTATGACTTCAAAACCATATCGGTGGACTACTACTAGTGGAGACAAGAAAGTACTATAGCATGGAGTTGTGAGAGCTAGAGATCCCAACTGGGACATAACCTATGGAGGAAGAATCAGATCAATAATGCACCGGTGTGCACCACCCCGTACAAGCTCCAACAAACCGCATGGTTAAGCCAGGATTTGGAACCGGGTCGCGCCAGCAAACCACGTCCGCACCGGCTTCTAAAAATTCCGTTTGAAAATCGTATGTCCGTCACCTGCTGGTCAATTGATCTCATTTTCCTAATTAGTGACGTGATGCGTAGGCTAATCAGAATATGAGTTGGACATGGTCTTTACATATGCCAGCCAATTGATTGGTCAAATGATACTAGTACTCTGGGTCAACGTCAAATCCATCAGAAAGGAGCCTCCCTGGGGTAGTACTTGCAGATCACGTAAAACAGATCATGGCCTCGCCGTTGCATGGAATGACCGTCCGGGTCTTACGCGTCATCTCCGATTTACAGAAGCTTGTCAACAGGCGCTACGTCACCTCCAACACGCTGAGCCGCCGGCAACTGTCTGAGTCGCCGCCCCGTATGAGAACAAAGTGTGGACTTTGGTTGACTTGCCCAATGATCGGCAAGCAATAGAGAATAAATGGATCTTCAAGAAGAAGACTGACTCTGATGGTAATGTTAATGTGTACAAAGCTCGACTTGTTGCGAAAGGTTTTCGACAAGTTCAAGGAGTTGACTACGATGAGACCTCACCCATAGCGATGCTTAAGTTTGTCCGAATCATGTTAGCAATTGCCGAATTTTATGATTATGAAATTTGGCAAATGGATGTCAAAACTGCATTCCTTAATGGATATCTTAATTAAAGAAGAGTTGTATATGATGCAAACAGAAGGTTTTGTCGATCCAAAAGGTGCTAACAAAGTGTGCAAGCTCCAGTGATCCATTTATGGACTGGTGCAAGCCTCTCGGAGTTGGAATATACGCTTTGATAGTGTGATCAAAGCATATGGTTTTATACAGACTTTTGGAGAAGCCTGTATTTACAAGATAGTGAGTGGGAGCTCTGTAGCATTTCCCATATTATATGTGGATGACATATTGTTGATTGGAAATAATACAAAATTTCTGGATAGGATAAAAGGATACTTGAATAAGAATTTTTCAATGAAAGACCTTGGTGAAGCTGCTTATATATTGGGCATAAAGATCTATAGAGATAGATCAAGACGCTTAATTGGACTTTTACAAAGCACATACCTTGATAAAGTTTTGAAGAAGTTCAAAATGGACCAGTCAAAGAAAGGGTTCTTGCCTGTGTTACAAGGTGTGAAGTTGAGTCAGACTCAATGCCCGACCACTGCAGAAGATAGAGAGAAAATGAAAGTCATTCCCTATGCCTCAGCCATAGGTTCTATCATGTATGCAATGTTGTGTACCAAACCTGATGTGTGCCCTACTATAACTTTAGCGGGGAGGTACCAAAGTAATCCAGGAGTGGATCACTGGACAGCGCTCAAGAACATCCTGAAATACCTAAAAAGGACTAAGGATATGTTTCTCATTTATGGAGGCGACAAAGAGCTCGTCATGAATGGTTACATTGATGCAAGCTTTGACATTGATCCAGATGACTCTAAGTCACAATTCGGATATGTATTAATATTGAATGGTGGAGTTGTCAGTTGCTGCAGTTCCAAGCAGAGCGTTGTGGCGGGATCTACGTGTGAAGCGGAGTACATAGCTGCTTCAGAAGCAGCAAATGAAGGAGTCTGGATGAAGGCGTTCATATCCGATCTAGGTGTAATACCTCGTGCATCGGGTCCAATGAAAATCTTTTGTGACAATACTGGAGAAATTGCCTTTGCTAAGGAATCCAAACTTCACAAGAGAACCAATGACATCAAGAGACGCTTCAATTCCATCCGCGATCAAGTCAAGGAGGGAGACATGGAGATTTTGCAATATACATACGGATCTGAATGTTGCGGACCCATTGGCTAAGCCTCTCTCACGAGCAAAACATGATCAACACCAAGACTCCATGGGTGTTAGAATCATTACTATGTAATCTAGATTATTGACTCTACTGCAAGTGGGAGACTAGAGGAAATATGCCCTTGTGGCAACAATAAAGTTGTTATTTATATTTCCTTATATCATGATAAATTTTTATTATTCATGCTAGACACTACAGGAATCAGGCACTTTGTCATCTGCCATGGCTGACAGCAAAGGCATGCATGACTGATGGCAAAGGCCTTTGTCGTCCGCCAGCAGACGACAACAGGTCCGGCTGAATAGGCTATGACAAAGGGCTCTTTGCCGTCCACTGACGGCCAGCAAAGTTGAAACGCGCTTTGTCGTCCGCCGGCTGACGTCAAAGAGCTCGGACGGCACAAGTGCCAGGTTAGGTCCGTTAAAGGGTTAACGGTGTGCTTTGCCGTCCGCTAGCGGACGGCAAAGACAATCGCACATTTGTCGTCTGCCAGCGGATGGCATCGTAGCGAAATAGGCAAGCCCCAGGAAGCTCTTTATCGTCCGCCAACAGATGGCAAAGTGACCAAATAGGCCGGCCAGTGTCCCAGGTTGCACAGGTAGCTGCCACATGTCAGCTTTGCCATCTGCTGGCTGATGACAAACCTCTTTGCCGTCTGCCAGCGGATGGCAAAGAGCCTGTATAGCCCCTGTTTTTCTGTTTTTTCTTATATTCATTCAATTTCAACACACAAGTTTGAACACACAAATTTCACAACAGACATATGACATATCCAACACACAAGTTTCATCATACATACATAACCAACACATAGTTCCATCCATACATAACCAACACATAGTTTCATCGCATTGGTTATCCAACACCTATCCATCCGTCCATATAACTAGTCCTACATTGTTCAGCGATACAAAAGAAAAGCAGAAAGGGAACACTCCATCCATGCAAGCTTCTGTGAAGTAAATGAAATCTGCAAAATGGGAAACAAGAAAGTTAGGACAAGAAAACTAGAAGAAGAAGAAGAAGAAGAAGAAGAAGAAGAAGAAGAAGAAGAAGAAGAAGAAGAAGAAGAAGAAGAAGAAGAAGAAGAAGAAGAAGAAGAAGAAGAAAATGAAGAAGAAGAAGTAAGCATACTTAGGTAAAATGGAGCTAACCTAGGTAATTATGCCTTTTTGAGTGAACAAAGCATATTATGCCATTTTTGATATAAAGTAGCTAAGTATAGGTCATTATTGAGCTAACCTAGGTAACTAAGCATATTAGAGCTAACTTAGGTCATTTTGGAGAAGAAGAAGAAGAAGAAGAACACTAGAAGAAGAAGAAGGTTTTTACCCTTTTCCTTCTCATTCTTCTTCTTTTATTCTTTCTTTTTCTTCTCTTTCTTCTTCTATTCTTTCTTTTTCTCCTCTTCCTTGTTTTTCTTCTTCTCATTCCTTATTTGTGTCATTTTAGAGCTTACATAGGTAATTATGCCATTTTTAGCTAACTAAGATTATTATGTCAATTTGGAGGAAATTAAGATAAGTATAGGTCATTTTTGTGCTAGCATAAGTAATTATGCCATTTTTTAGCTAACGTAGGTAAAATGGATCATTCTGGAGCTAACCTAGCTAAAATGGATCATATTGGAGCTAATGTAGGTAAAATGGATCATATAGGAGGTAACCTAGGTAAACTTGCTCATTTTGGAGCTAACCTAGGTAAAATGGATCATATTGGAGAAAACCTAGGTAAAATGGGTAATTTTGGAGCTAACTTAACTAATCATGCCATTTTTTAGTTAACTAAGCATATTATGCCATTTTTGACATAAGTAAGCTAAATATAGGTCTTTATTTAGCTAACCTAGGTAACTAAGCATATTAGAGCTAATTTAGTTAAATATAGATCATTTTGGAGCTAAGTAAGCTAATTATGTCATTTTGTAGGAAGATTGGCTAAGTCTAGGTCATTATGGTAACCACTTTGGAGGAAATAAAGCTAAGTCTAGGTGTTTATGCATTTGGTAGGCAAAACACTAGAGAAATGTTACCGTCATCACGAAGGTGAAGGCCCGGTCGGGATTACGCCAGTATCAGACGGTGAAGGGCCGGTCGGGGTTGCGCCACCGCGAGACGGAGAAGGATCGGTCGATTCTTGTCGGGAAGCATGATGCACCAAAGATCATTTGCAATGTCTCATTAGCATGATGCAACTAAAATGTGAATAATAGTAACTAATGACCATTCAAATGAAACCCACCGTGTCCGCTATAGCAATCTGAGGCATCGGCAGAGGGCTCTGACCATTTTTCTCGCACACGGTCTGCACATTTTGATTTCACGAGTCGGTGATATTAGTTAGTAATGAAACAAACATTACATGCACGATTTGGCTAATAAGCAGGAGAAACTTACCACGAGGAGCTCGTATAGGGCCCGGTGAGACGCGTCGTTCTGCTTCCTCTCCTCCTCCAGCATCCTAGCCGTCTTCTGCTCCAGCTCGGTCTTCGTCTCCTTGGCCTGCCTGTTTGCCTCCACCAGAAGCTCCTGGGCCTAGCCTCGATGGCGAGGTCCACTGGCCATGGGAGAGGCGGCATGTCAGGAAGAGACCTCACGTGGCGCTTCTTGATCTCCGTGAGACTGCTAGGACACTGTATCAGTCCATCCCCAATGGCTACCGAGCCATGTCTCCTCCCATCACCAGCTAGCATCACGAGCTCTGTATCAAAAGGACTCTGGCTCGGGTTGAAGTCATCCCCTTTTGTCGCCTTCCCCTAGTCTATGTACCTCACAAGCTTGTTGTGGGACAAGATGTTGGTGAAGCTCTCTGGGTGATTGAGATCATCCTCAGAGAATGCCTTTGCCTTCTTGAGTGGGGCCGTATGGGCCATGGCATAGAGGTCGTATAGCGGTGGCACTTCCTTCTTGTTGTGTCTCGCATAAAAGAGAGGAACAACATATTAGTTCAGGGCTGAAGCTAGCATGAAGAATTAAATTGCATGAATCGTTAAGGGATGAAACCACATACCCAGTGATCCCCGTACTCAAACAGGTTGGAGCTCCCTTGATGGTGTGACACACCTCGCATTTTCGAACGCGTATCCCTGGCCTTGTTGTGTTTGGCTAGCCATTGGGGAGAGCACCACTCATCCATCAACGCCTCCCAACAGTCCATCAAATCCGCACACCATCTCGGGGGCACCTAAGTTTGGCAAAGAGAAATTTCACCGCTACGCCTACGAATGAAATCAAGGAAACTAAGTACAAGGCCTTAACAATAGTTAATTACCTTCATGTACTTCTCCTTACTCAGATACTTGAGGCGGCACTTCTTCTTGGGCCTCCTAATGTTATTCAAGGCGTAGTAGTCTCGAACAGCCTGCACCCTAGCCTCGTGCCGTAAGTTCTGAAGTAGGCGCTTGCACTCGGCTTCGAGAACCCTAGCTGCCTCGCCTCGTGTTCCTCAGCAACCCTGTAGAAGATCAGCAATCGAACAAGACAACATTGATTAATACAATCACTAGGCAATGTTGATTTTTAATTCTGTAAAGTAGAAATTACCCAAAATCGTTGCGTCACAATGTCGGCCACCGTCTCGCACATGACACTGTGAACCCTCTCCTCTGGCGGGGCCGGGGCAGCCACGTACAGTTCCCAGCTCATTGCTAGCTGTGGAGCCTGACCCTCACCGGGCAACGTGACCCACCCCGGGAAGTGGTGCCGGACTAGAGTACCAAGGACCCAGTTGGTCCTACAGCCTCTTTCGGGGTGTATCCAACCCCTACAGTATGACAAGGCCAACACATTAGATATTAATTTGAAGAAACATGAAGGAGAAAGGTTAAAACAGAGTAAATGCACTTACTTCTCCCGTTAGGCTGAATCAACCACCTCTGATCGCGGGACGCCGGCACGGCCGGGAACTTCATACCACCATGGTGGTACACCTTCTTGCCCTGCTCGACCATCTCGCCATTGCTAAAACTATCATCAGACCAGGTCTCCTCGCCATTAGCATGGCCACTAGTCTCCGGAGTCACCTGGGACGAAGACTCTGGGACCGGAGTCTCGTGGGACGAAGACTCTGGGGCCCGAGTCTCCTGCGACAAAGGCTCGACGACATGAGGCTCGTCAGCCCAAGGCTCATGGACCGGAGTCCGAGACGGGTCCAAGTCTAACGGCTCCACCTGAGACGGAGCACTCTGATGGTCCGGAGAATCATCTTCGGGTGGCGGCGAGGAAGGCACAACTTCCCCTCTTCGTCTTCCCCCGACCTCTCGTGGCAGAAGAAGAAGGGCCCGCCGGTGTCTCCATGTTGTCTACGAGTGCTCTATGAAGCTGCTGGGGTGGAATATAGCCACCCCTCCCAGCACGCGCCGAGGAAGAAGGAGGCTCAGAGCGCTCTCGACCCGTGCCCACCATCTGTCAACACCTGCAATGACAAAGAGTAAATGAAATTAGTACAACATAAACATAATAAAAAATTTGGTGGGTGAAAACAACACCTAAAAAATCCATCAAAAACCCCTTTCTGTTATTTCAAGCTTTTGGAATATTTACAAGTATGCCATATTTGGTTATCTTGCCAAGTATAATCTCTTGGAGAACAAGATGACATCACCATCACACTAATTAACCTAACTAACCTAGAAACTAACCTAACTAACCTAGTCTAAAACAACTAACCTAACTAACCTAGAAAATCTAAATAACCTAGAAAATCAAACTAACCTAACTAACCTAGTAATCTTCTCCTCTTTTTCTTCTTCTTATTCTCCTCCTCCTCCTCCTCCTCTTCTTCTTCTTCTTCTTCTTCTTCTCCTTCTTCCCCCTTTCTACTTATTCTACTTATTCTACTTTTCTTATTTTTTTCATCTTTTTTCCACTTCCTTTAATTATGACTATTTAACTCAAACCTAACACTAATCTAATATAATTAAACCTCAACTAATTAAACCTAAACCTAAACAAAAAAACTAAACCTAAACAGAAAAACCTAAACTATTTAAACTAAATAACCTAAACTAATTAAACTAAATAACCTAAACTAATTAAACCTAAACTAACTAAACTGAAAAAACTTAAACTAAATAACCTAAACTAAACATAAAAGAAAAACAGAAAAGAAAACAGGGGCAGGGGCTCACCGTGGGGGC
>NC_041392.1:130695813-130782221 GCF_002162155.2 Triticum dicoccoides | reverse complement strand
GAGGGGAAGGAAGGTAGGATCGGTCACGGTGCGGGGAGGGGGCGGCAACGGCGCGGGGGGAGTGCGGCTACGATGCGGGGAGGGTGCGGCGGCGGCGCGGGATGGCACGGGGGGGATAAAGAGGAGAGAGACAGAGAGAGAGGGCGACGGCGGGGCACAACCGTTAAGTCAATTCATAAGATTTGCTGTCCGCAAGCTCTTTGTCGTTAGCTAGCAGACGGCATACAAATCTTTGCCGTCCACTAGCAGATGGCAAAGAGGGGCCCCGTTAGGGGTTGAAAGCCAGTGGGCCACCCTCCCACTTTGTCGTCTGCTAGCAGACGACAAACAAGCTCTTTGCCGTTCGCTTGTTCTTTGCCATCAGCTTTCTATAAGCTGATGGTAAAGACCTTCTTTGCCGTCAGCTAGTACACGACAAAGATCCTAATTCCAATAGTGAGAATTGTATTAATCGGAAACTTAGTACTGTTGGGGAACATGATGGCGGCTAGAACTATGTTGGTATTTCCCCAGAGAGGGAGGCATGATGCAGCACAGCGGCGGTAGGTATTTCCCTTAGTTATGAAACCAAGGTTATCGAACCAGTAGGAGAACCAAGCAACACAACGTACACAGCCCTTGCACACAAATAACAACACCTCGCAACCCGACGTGTTAAAGGGGTTGTCAATCCCTTTCGGGTAACGGCGCCAGAAATTGGTGTGTGACGGTAAAAAGGTTGTAATAGATTGGATAAATAGATCGCAAATAAAATAAAGTGCAGCAAAGTATTTTTGTATTTTTGGTTTAATATATCTGAAAATAAAAGCAAGGAAAAAGTAGATCGCAAAGGCAAATATATTAGAAATAAGACCCAGGGATTGTAGGTTTCACTAGTGGCTTCTCTCGAGAAAAATAGCAAATGGTGGGTGAACAAATTACTGTTGGGAAATTGATAGAACTTCAAATAATTATGACGATATCCAGGCAATGATCATTACATAGGCATCACGTCCAAGATTAGTAGACCGACTCCTGCCTGCATCTACTACTATTACTCCACACATCGACCGTTATCCAGCATGCATCTAGTGTATTAAGTTCATGAAAAAATGGAGTAATGCAATAAGAATGATGACATGATGTACACAAGATCCGTTTATCTATATGGCGGTAGGTATAGATCTCATCTTTTTATCCTTAGTAGCAATGATACATACGTGTCGGTTCCCTTTCTATCACTGGGATCAAGCACCATAAGATCGAGCCCACTACCGGGCACCTCTTCCCATTGCAAGATAAATAGATTGAGTTGGCCAGACAAAACCCAAATATCAGAGAAGAAATATGAGGCTATAAGAGATCATGCATAAAAGAGATCAAAGAAACTAAAATACTTCCATGGATATAAAAACATAGATCTTATCATAAACTCGAAGTTCATCGATCCCAACAAACACACCGCAAAAGAGTTACATCATATGGATCTCCAAGAGACCATTGTATTGAGAATCAACAGAGAGAGACGAAGCCATCTAGCTACTAACTACGGACCTGAAGGTCTACAAAGAACTACTCACGCATCATCGGAGAGGCACCAATGGAAGTGGTGTACCCCTCCGTGATGGTGTCTAGATTGGATCTGGTGATTCTGGACTCTGCGACGGCTGGATGAATATTTCGTCGACTCCCCTAGGGTTCTGAAATTTTTGGGGTATTTATAGAGCAAAGAGGCGGTCTGGGGGTGCCTGAGGTGGGCATAACCCACCAGGGCACGCCAGGACCTCCTGGCGCGCCCTGGTGGGTTGTCCCCTCCTCAGGACTCCCCCCAGATGCAACCAGGGCCCATCTGCTTCCTTTTGGCCCATAAAAAATCATTGTAAAGTTTCATGCCATTTGGACTCTGTTTCATATTGATTTCCTGCGATGTAAAAAACTGGAACTGGCACTGGGCACTATGTCAATAGGTTAGTACCAAAATGATATAAAATGATTATAAAACATCCAAGATTGATAATAAAACAGCATGGAAGAATCAAAAATTATAGATACGTTGGAGACGTATCAGCATCCCTAAGCTTAACTCCTACTCGTCCTCGAGTAGATAAGTGATAGAAACATAATTTTTGATGTGGAGTGTTGTTCATCAAGTCATATCATATTCTTTTCTTTATAGCATGGAGAAATTTGAACTTTTATGTGATTCAAAGCAATAGTCTAGTTTTGACATAATAATTTAGATACTCAAGCATATCAACAAGCAACCATGTCTTTCAAAATATCAATGCTAAAATAAGTTATCCCTAGCCCATCATGCTCAAACATTGATCCATTCATGAAACACACTCGAATATTAACTACACCCAATACTTGAGCACGATCATATTGCCTCCTAGCTGGTGCTTTTATGAGAGAAGATGGAGACTCAAATTTGAAAATAAAAATTGAATAAAGTAAAAGAAAGTCCCTTCGCAGAGGGAAGTAGGGATTTGTAGAGGTGCCAGAGCTCAAAGTGGAAAATTTGAGATAAAAACATTTTGGGAGTTGTATCCATCCCACCAACGAAAACGACTTAGAGTTCCAAACACTTTCCATGTTAGATATGCTATAGGCGGTTCCCAAACAGAAAATAAAGTTCATTCCTTCTTCCACCATAACTTTCACTTTCCATGGCTAGCCGTATCCACGGATGCCCTCCATACCAACACTTTCGAAGGAATTCATTATTTGACAACATAAAGTAAATTCATTTCTATTTTTGCATTTCGGGACTGGGCATCCCTAATACCTTTGCCTTACTCTCGTGCAATGACAAGTGAATAAACACTCATCTTGAGAATAACACATCTAGCATGGAAAATATTAGCCACCCGTTACCGTTCCGCGAGCGAAACAAACACACAAAAGAGAAGTTTATTTTGAAAATTAGAGATGGCACATGCAAATTTGCTTAGAACGGCAAAAGAATACCGCATATAGGTAGATATAGTGGACTCATGTGGCAAAACTGGTTTAAAGGATTTTGGATGCACAAGTAGAAGTCATACTTAGTGCAAAATGAAGGCTAGCAAAAGATTGGGAAGCGACCAACCAAGAAACAAATAATCTCATAAGCAAGCATTAAGCATAATTAACACCAAATAATGCACCACAAGTAGGATATAATTTTCATTGCATGACTATTGACTTTCATACTTGCATAGGGAATCACAAACCTTAACACCCATATTCTTACTAGAGCACAATTACTCATCAACATAACTCACATATCACACCATCATATCTCAAAACTATTATTAAGAATCAAGTTTATTTTGTCCAATGATCTTCATGACATTTTCTTTACTTTATCCTTCTTGGATATCTATCACTTTTGGACTAATTTTCATGAGTTGCTTTTCATAAGCTCAACCAACTATAAGTGAAGATCATGAGCATAACAAATTTTCTTTCTCTCAAAATAATTTAATTGAAGCAAGAGAGAATTTCTTAAAAAATTTAATAACCCTCAAACAAATCTAAGTGAAGCAAGAGAGCATTTCTTCAAAAATAACAAAGCACACCGTGCTCAAAAAGGTATAAGTGAAGCACTAGAGCAAGTCCTAGCTCATAAAAGATTTAAGTGAAGCATAGAGAGCAATTCTAACAAGTCATGACATAATTTTGGCTCTCTCAAATAGGTGTGTCCAAAAAGTATTGATAACTTAAAACACAAAATAAAACAAGCAAAGACACATATCATACAAGACGCTCCAAGCAAAACACATCTCATATAACGAATAAAAATATAGTCTCGAGTAAAACACCGATAGTTGTTGGAAGAAAGTGGGGATGCCACTCGGGGGCATCCCCAAGCTTAGTTGGTTGCTCATTTTTGGTTAATAGCTTGGGATGCAGTGGCATCTCCAAGCTTAGGCTCTTACATCCTTCCTTCATCCATCGTAAGATAACCCAAAACTTGGAAACTTCGATCACACAAAACTCAACAAAGCCTTCGAGAGATCTGTTAGTATAAGAATAATAAACCACTACTATAAGTGATGTATCAAACCAATTCATATTTTGTATTTGTATTATATCTACTGTATTCAACTTTTGTATGGCAAAAAATCATCAAATAAAACCATAGAGCCATCAAAATAAGCACACAACACAAAGAAAACAGAATGTGTCAAAACAGAATAGTCTGTAGAAATCTGACTATTTCAAATACTTCTGTAACTCCAAAAACTCTGAAAAATAGGAAGACCTGAGAAATTTGTATATTGATCTACTTCAATTGGAATGGGTATTTTATCGCTCTCTGGTAAAAAACAAAAATTAATTTCGTGAGCGCAAACTTTCTGTTTTTTTCCGCAAGATCAAACAACTATTGCCCAAGTAGATCCTAAAGGCTTTACTTGGCACAAAAACTAATTAAAACATAAAAAACACAATCATAACAGTATCATAATTGTGCTAACACTCAAGAACAAAGCAAAAATAAATTTATTCATTGGGTAGCCTCCCAACAAGCGCTATAGTGTTACGCCCTTAGATAGGCATAAAGCAAGGATCTAAGTTTTGTCTTCTGAAGTTTTGGCAACTTTTGTAAGGGTTTTCTCAAACCCGGGAGGCTCTTTATGCTTCCCCAAATTCTCCGGAAAAGAAACCATCTTAAGATCCAAAATATCCAATCGCTTGTTGCAAAGAGTAATCAGAGTATTCATGCGATTGATACTACCATTGAGGTGTTTCAGGGGTTCATTATATTTCTGTATTTCAACCATATGTTTATGCAAATCACCAAGTTTGTCCAGCATTTGGGCTCCCTCAGGGGTAAAATGAAACCCTTTCTTTTGAGGTGGAATTCCCAGGATTCCCTCTAAGAGTTCATAGGCAGCATTGGCACCAAGTTCAATAAAATTTCCTTTAGCGGTGAAATCAAGAAGTTGTCTATGGTGCAAAGCCAATCCTATGTAAAAATTACAAAGCAAAACCTTGGCGTCCCCCTTCAAGTTGGAAGTACGATACAATTCCATAAGCCTATACCAGGCATCTTTCAATTTTTCTCCTTGTCTTTGCTTGGAGTATAAGACTTCAAAATCTGGTGACAAAGGAGGAGTAGGGACACTAGCCATCAAGACTAGAAGGCAAGAGAACGGCGACAGGAAAAAGGGAGGCGGATAAAATGGCAAATTTTTGTGAAGTGGGGGAGAGGAAAATGAGAGGCAAATGACAAATAAAATTGCAAGGAGATGAGATTTGCGATTAGGAACATGGTATATGTTGAAGATCCTCCCTGGCAACGGCGCCAGAAATTCTCCTTGATGGCAGCTGGAACTACGTCGGTATTTCCCCGGAGAGGGAGGGATGATGCAGCACAACGGCGGTAGGTATTTCCATTAATTATGAAACCAAGGTTATCGAACCAGTAGGAGAACCAATCAACACAACGTAAACAGCCCCTGCACACAAATAAAAACACCTCGCAACCTGACGTGTTAAAGGGGTTGTCAATCCCTTTCGGGTAACGACGCCAGAAATTGGTGTGTGATGGTAAAAAGGTTGTAATAGATTGGATAAATAGATTGCAAATAAAATAAAGTGCAGCAAATTATTTTTGTATTTCTGGTTTAATAGATCTAAAAATAAAAGCAACGAAAAAGTAGATCGCAAAGGCAAATATATGAGAAATAAGACCCGGGGGCCGTAGGTTTCGCTTGTGGCTTCTCTCGAGAAAAATAGCAAACAGTGGGTGAACAAATTACTGTTGGGCAATTGATAGAACTTCAAATAATTATGACGATATCCAGGAAATGATCATTACATAGGCATCACGTCCAAGATTAATAGACCGACTCCTGCCTGCATCTACTACTATTACTCCACACATCGACCGCTATCCAGCATGCATCTAGTGTATTAAGTTCATGAAAAATGGACTAATTCAATAAGAACGATGACATGATGTAGACAAGATCTGTTTATCTATATGGTGGTCTCGTCTTTTTATCCTTAGTAGCAACGATACATACGTGTCGGTTCCCTTTCTGTCACTAGGATCAAGCACCGTAAGATCGAACCCACAACATGGCACCTCTTCCCATTGCAAGATAAATAGATCGAGTTGGCCGGACAAATCCAAATATCGGAGAAGAAATACGAGGATATAAGAGATCATACATAAAAGAGATCAAAGAAACTCAAATACTTCCATGGATATAAAAACATAGATCTGGTCATAAACTCGAAGTTCATCGATCCCAATAAACACACCGCAAAAGAGTTACATCATATGGATCTCCAAGAGACCATTGTATTGAGAATCAAGAGAGAGACATGAAGCCATATAGCTACTAACTACGGACCTGAAGGTCTACAAAGAACTACTCACACATCATCGGAGAGGCACCAATGGAAGTGGTGTACTGATAACCCACAAGTATAGGGGATCGCAATAGTTTTCGAGGGTAGAGTATTCAACCCAAATTTATTGACTCGACACAAGTGGAGCCAAAGAATATTCTCAAGTATTAGTAGCTGAGTTGTCAATTCAACCACACCTGGAAACTTAATATCTGCAACAAAGTATTTAGTAGCAAAGTGATATGATAGTAGTGGTAACGGTAGCAAAAGTAATGTTTTTGGTATTTTGTAGTGATTGTAACAATAGCAACGGAAAAGTAAATAAGCGAAGAACAATATATGGAAAGCTCGTAGGCAATGGATCGGTGATAGAGAATTATGCCGGATGCAGTTCATCATGTAACAGTCATAACCTAGGGTGACACAGAACTAGCTCCAATTCATCAATGTAATGTAGGCATGAATTCCGAATATAGTCATACGTGCTTATGGAAAAGAACTTGCATGACATCTTTTGTCCTACCCTCCCGTGGCAGCGGGGTCCTAGCGGAAACTAAGGGATATTAAGGCCTCCTTTTAATAGAGTACCGGACCAAAGCATTAACACATAGTGAATACATGAACTCTTCAAACAACGGTCATCATCGGGAGTGATCCCGATTATTGTCACTTCGGGGTTGCCGGATCATAACACATAGTAGGTGACTATAGACTTGCAAGATAGGATCAAGAACTCTCATATATTGATGAAAACATAATAGGTTCAGATCTGAAATCATGGTACTCGGGCCCTAGTGACAAGCATTAAGCATAGCAAAGTCATAGCAACAACAATCTCAGAACATAGTGGATACTAGGGATCAAACCCTAACAAAACTAACTCGATTACATGATAAATCTCATCCAACCCATCACCATCTAGCAAGTCCACGATGGAATTACTCATGCACGGCGGTGAGCATCATGAAATTGGTGATGGAGGATGGTTGATGATGACGATGGCGACGGATTCCCCTCTCCGGAGCCCCGAACGGACTCCAGATCAGCCCTCCCGAGAGGTTTTAGGGCTTGGCGGCGGCTCCGTATTGTAAAACGCGATGAATCCTTCTCCCTGATTTTTTCTCCCCGAAAGTGAATATATAGAGTTGGAGTTGAGGTCGGAGGAGCTCCAGGGGGCCCACGAGGTAGGGGGCGCGCCCCCACCCTCGTGGCTAGGGTGTGGGCCCCCTGGTCTTGATATTTTGTCAGTAATTTTTATTATTCCCAAAAATACGCTCCATGGAATTTCAGGTCATTCCGAGAACTTTTGTTTCTGCACATAAATAACACCATGGCAATTCTGCTGAAAACAGCGTCAGTCCGGGTTAGTTCCATTCAAATCATGCAAGTTAGAGTCCAAAACAAGGGCAAAAGTGTTTGGAAAAGTAGATACGACGGAGACGTATCAACTCCCCCAAACGTAAACCTTTGCTTGTCCTCAAGCAATTCAGTTGAGAAACTGAAAGTGATAAAGAAAATCTTTTACAAACTCTATTTGCTCTTGTTGTTGTAAATATGTAAAGCCAGCATTCAAGTTTTCAGCAAAGATTATGAACTAACCATATTCACAATAATGCTTAGGTCTCATGTTTACTCACATCAATGGCATAATCAACTAGCGAGCAATAATAATAAATCTCGGATGACAACACTTTCTCAAAACAATCATAATATGATATAACAAGATGGTATCTCGCTAGCCCTTTCTGAGACTGCAAAACATAAATGCAGAGCACCTTTAAAGATCAAGGACTGACTAGACATTGTAATTCATGGTAAAAGAGATCCAATCAAGTCATACTCAATGTAAACTAATAGTAATGAATGCAAATGACAGCGGTGCTCTCCAACTGGTGCTTTTTAATAAGAGGATGATGACTCAACATAAAAGTAAATAGATATGCCCTTCGCAGAGGGAAGCAGGGATTTGTAGAGGTGCCAGAGCTCGGTTTTGAAATAGAGATGAATAATATTTTGAGCGATATACTTGCATTGTCAACATAACAACCAAGAGATGGCGATATCTTCCATGCTACACACATTATAGGCGGTTCCCAAATAGAATGGTAAAGTTTATACTCCCCCTCCACCAACAAGCATCAATCCATGGCTTGCTCGAAACAACGTGTGCCTCCAACTAACAAGAGTCCCCGGGGGAGTTTTGTTTGCAATTATTTTGATTTGATTTTCATAAAGCATGGGACTGGGCATCCCGGTGACCAGCCATTTTCTCGTGAGTGAGGAGTGGAGCCCACTCCTCTTGAGAATAACCCGCCTAACATGGAAGATGCGGACAACCCTAGTTGATACATGAGCTATTCAAGCATATAAAACAGGATATTTATTTGAAGGTTTAGAGTTTGTCAGATACAAATTTACTTGGAACGGAAGGTAGATACCGTATATAGGTAGGTATGGTGGACTCATATGGAATAACTTTGGGGTTTATGGAGTTGGATGCATAAGCAGTATTCTCGCTTAGTACAGGTGAAGGCTAGAAAGAGACTGGGAAGCGACCAGCTTGAGAGCGACAATAGTCGTGAACATGCATTAAAATTAATCAACACCGAATGCAAGCATGAGTAGGTATAATGCACCATGAACATAAATATCGTAGAGGCTATGTTGATTTTGTTTCAACTACATGTGTGAACATGTGCCATGTCAAGCCACTCGAATCATTCAAAAGAGGATACCACCTTATCATACCACATCACAACCATTTTAATAGCATGTTGGCACGCAAGGTAAACCATTATAAGCTCCTAGCTAATTAAGCATGGCACAAGAAACTATGATCTCTAGTTGTCATTGCAAACATGTTTATTCATAATAGGCTGAATCAGGAACGATGAACTAATCATATTTACAAAAACAAGAGAGGTCGAGTTCATACCAGCTTTTCTCATCTCAGCCAGTCCATCATATATCGTCATAATTGCCTTTCACTTGCACGACCGAACGATATGGATAATAATAATAGTGCACGTGCATTGGACTAAGCTGGAATCTGCAAGCATTCAATAAACAGGAGAAGACAAGGCAATATGGGCTCTTTTGTCAGATCAATAATAATGCATATAAGAGCCACTTCAACAATTTAATCATGGTCTTCTCTTGTCGACCCCCAAAGAAAAGAAAAGAAATAAAACTATTTACATGGGAAAGCTCCCAACAAGCAGAAAGAAGAACAGGAAATCTTTTTGGGTTTTCTTTTTAATTACTACTACAAGCATGGAAAGTAAACTAATTAAAAGCTACAACTAATTTTTTAAGGTTTATCAAACACACAAGAAGAAAGCATAAAAAGGAAATAAACTAGCATGGATAACACAGTGAAAAAAGTATGAGCACCGGCATTTAGAAATGAGTGTGTGAACATGAATGTAATGTCGGTGAGAAATACATACTCCCCCAAGCTTAGGCTTTTTGGCCTAAGTTGGTCTATGGCCACGGTTGTCCTGGCGGATATCCATAGTAATAGTTGGGGTCGTACTGCGAAGAAGAAGACTCTGATTGCCAGTAGTTGGCAATCATCTCTGAATCCCACTTGTAATTAGACTGTCGTGGAGGATCAACTTGTGGTTCCGACTCTGGCTTTGTGGCTGATGTATGGTTCCGGTGGGCGTGAATAGCCTCCAACGAAACAAGGTACTTGCCTGCAGATAAATCAAACAAGGAAGGAGCAGGCAGGGTAATAGTCTCAGGATGATGTTTATCAAAGAACAATTTGTATTTGAGCTCATTTCCCCTATTATTAACAATAAAATCGTGTGCTACCATACTCTTATAATCTAAATAAACAGGAGGCAGCAATTTTTCTTCCTTCTCATAATGCCTAATAGGTATGTTAAAATGTGCAGCTAGGCGCGAGGTGAAGATGCCTCCAAAGACGGGGCCCTTAGTACGGTAAGATTTAACCGCTTTGCAATAGTAGCACCCATGCTGAATGTATCATCATGAAATAAGGCGTGGCACAAAATAACAATATCAGGGGCACTCAGGTTTCCATAGTTTCCGCGCCGAATTAAGCATCTACTAGAAAATATAGCAAAGTAACGTAGAACAGGAAATTGTATGCTAGTAGTTCGTGCATCGGAAACCTTCCTCGTTTCCCCTACAGTGATGGTATCAATAAACCCATCCACATCGCCGCAATATGGTTCTTCTATGATGCCCTCGAAAGGGATCAAACAAACCCGACAAAAATCACGAAGTGACATCTCCTTATGCTCATCATTTAAATAAAACTCCACCGTAGGTGGTGAGCTCCTGGCATGGAAATGAAAGTTTTGCACAAAGATATTGGTGAGTAAGAGATACCATTCGCGCTGGTCCTGGAGGAAGGCGGCGAGGCCTGCATTCTCTGCCAATTCATAGAAATCATCATAAATCTCGGCTGCTCTCAAGAAATCATCACAAGGCCATTCACATGGCCGAACCTCCATGATACGAGGCAGATTATATTTGGGCTTCTTTGCTTCTTCTTTTTGCTTTTCCTTAGCCCCTCAAAAATCTCTTCATTGTTTTCTGAAAAAATCTGAAATTTTTAGTAACTTCAAAATAAAAGTAAGCCAAGCTCAACAAAATTGATAGCAACTACTCCTACAAGTACCTAGAGCCTATATCATGCATTAGAAATACTTGGAACCATATAAATTTGACATGCAAGCTCAAGAACAGGATCACCTAGGCAGCAAAAATATGCAATGAATAAAGCACTAGATAAAAAACTAATTGGACCAATGGAGGAGTCACATACCAAGGAACAATCCCCCAAAGCAGTTTTGTGAGAGGTGCTTTGAGCAAGGAGATCGAAAATGGCAGCAAAATGAGCTTGGACTCAGGTTTGAGCTGGCTAATGGTGTTTGTGGGAGGAAGAAGGAGTGTGTGGGTGCAGGAATAAGTGGAGGAGGGCCACCGTGGGCCCATGAGGCAGGGGCACGCCCAGGGAGGTAGGGCGCGCCCTCCACCCTCATGGCCAGGTGGATGCCCCCCTGTTGTGTTCTCAGTGCCAAATATTCTCAAATATTCTAGAAAAAATCATATTTAAATTTCAGGGCATTTGGAAAACTTTTATTTTCGGGGTATTTTTATATTGCACGGATAATTCAGATAACAGACAGAAAATACTATTTTTATTTTATTTAATATAAATAATAGAAAGTGGAAAGAGGGTACAAAGAGTTGTGTTTTCTAAATTCATCCATCTTATGATCATCAAAAAGAATCCATTAACAAGGTTGATCAAGTCTTGTTAACAAACTCATTCCGAATAACATGGAACCAGAGAATTTTCGAATAACACTAGGTTACCTCAACGGGAATATGCACATTCCCAACAATAAGAATATCATATTTCTTCTTGACAGTAGGAAGAGGAAATTCAAAACCTTCAAAAATAATCGATGAAATTTTTCCAATAGAATTGATACTGTGGACTTGTGGTTGTTTCCTCGGAAAGTGTATCATATGCTCATTACCATTAACATGAAAAGTGACATTGCCCTTGTTGCAATCAATAACAGCCCCTGTAGTATTCAAAAAGGGTCTTCCAAGAATAATAGACATACTATCGTCCTCGGGAATATCAAGAATAACAAAGTCCGTTAAAATAGTAACATTGCAACCACAACAGGCACATCCTCACAAATACCGACAGGTATAGCAGTTGATTTATCAGCCATTTGCAAAGATATTTCAGTAGCTGTCAACTTATTCAAATCAAGTCTACGATATAAAGAGAGAGGCATAACACTAACACCGGCTCCAAGATCACATAAAGCAGTTTTAACATAGTTTCTTTTAATGGAGCATGGTATAGTGGGTACTCCTGGATCTCCAAGTTTCTTTGGTATTCCACCTTTAAAAGTATAATAGCAAGCATGGTGGATTTCAGCTTTCGGTATCTTTCTTTTATTAGTAACAATATCTTTCATGTACTTAGCATAAGGATTCATTTTGAGCATATCAATTAATCGCATACGCAAAAAGATAGGTCTAATCATTTCAACAAAGCGCTCAAAATCCTCATCATCCTTTTTCTTGGATGGTTTGGGAGGAAAAGGCATGGGTTTCTGAACCCATGGTTCTCTTTCTTTACCATGTTTCCTAGCAACAAAGTCTCTCTTATCATATCGTTGATTCTTTGATTGTGGGTTATCAAGATCAACAACAGGTTCAATTTCTATATCATTATCATTGCTAGGTTGGGCATCAACATGAACATTATCATTAACATTATCACTAGTTTCAGGTTCATTACCAGATTGTGTTTCAGCATCAGAAATAGAAATATCATTTGGATTCTCAGGTGTTTCAGTAATAGGTTCACTAGAAGCATGCAAAGTTCTATCATTTTTCTTTTTCTTCCTCTTAGAAGGACTAGGTGCATCTATATTATTTCTCCGAGAATCTTGCTCGGTTCTCTTAGGGTGGCCTTCAGGATACAAAGGTTCCTGAGTCATTTTACCAGTTCTAGTAGCCACTCTAATAGCAAAATCATTATTCTTACTATTCAATTCATTGAGCAAATCATTTTGAGCTTTAAGTACTTGTTCTACTTGAGTGGTAACCATAGAAGCATGTTTACTAATAAGTTTAAGTTCACCTTTGACATTAGCCATATAATCACCCAAGTGTTCAAGCATATCAGCACTACATTTTAATTCTCTACCAAAATAAGCATTGAAGTCTTCTTGCTTAAGCATAAACTAGCGGAGTGACCCGCGCATTTGTGCGGCTAGATTTGGATGTTGTTGTGGTTATATTTTTGTGTATTTTGTCATATTATTAGTCCTTTTAGCAAACAATTACAGTTTCAAAGAAAATTTGCAGCCTAAATGCACGACATAGACACTTATTTGGTTACCACTTAGATAACATAGTTATAAAATATTCTCTCTGGGTCAGTTATTCTATCTAACTCACTCTCGACATAGTTTGTTCTTTTTTATATCATGAAAATATAGTTCTGGATATCAACATAGTTTATTACACATGACTTGGGCCTCTTCGGAACGCATTGATTTAAATGCATTTTAGGTGTTATACACATGAATTGCTATGTGTAGATCATTCTGGTATTGCACATAAAAAGATGATTTGTTAAGAGGATGCTCTTGGATGCAGCATACAAAAAATAGAAAATTTTAGATGAGGGGTTACTTGATTAGAGACATGATGTAGAAGGAAAGAAAGGGGATGCATTGAATTTGAAAAGATTTGCCAATCAGATTAGATTTTATGAATTGTTTTGTTTCATCAGAAAAATTGTCAAAAAGCTGCTAAACTTTCTATGCAACAATTTAATTTTGGTTTGCTTGCATGGTGCAGACTTTTGCTATTATTTTTTACTTTTTATACTGTATCATCATTTAGTTTTCTTCTGTGATGCGAATAGTATGCTTCTCTTTTATGGGGACTCTTTGATTCATGATCTTATTAAAATATTATTAAAACAATGGAAGTTTTAGGATTTTCATATATAATTTTTAATCCAACCCATATCTCTCTGAAAGATTTTTTTTTCTTTTTGCATTCCTGGGAAATCAAGTCGATATCACACTGTAGTATGTGCTTTTCTATTTCTATGTTTATCTTTCCTGCGAGTCAAAAATATCCTAATTAAATTTGTCATTACGAATGTGTATGTCCTACAGAATGTAAATTATTGCTTCAAGGACTGCTTGTCATGGGCATTTTTTTACATAAGCCTGACTCAGACGTGCTCCCCAAGCATGAATACAGTGTGAGTCCCAGGCCGATCTATATATATTACGAAAAATCACAAAGAAAAATTACCTATACATAGGATTCCAATCTTGTGTTGCTGGTGCATATCGATGCCGCATAGGAGTTCATCCTATCTCTCTGTTGTGTTCAAAAAATCATATCTCCCTGCCCAGCTGAATCGCTAAAGTCCATCATATCTCCGTTCCCTTCCAAATTAGGCCATCATATCTCTGAAACAGATCTTGATGTATTAAGCTAATGGCGGCATCTTAAGGAAATAGTGATGGCGAAGATCAAATTACACAGTTGGCTTCTCCTAATCTATAAGCATCGATATCCGATATCTTAACTGAATAACACATGTACGGTTCCATGTAATATTTCCAGGAATCACTTTTCAATAAGAAAGTATTTGAATTGGCTTAAATTAGTTGAATCTGCAAGATAACAACTTAGAAATAATTTATCTCAAAGATAATGTTCGTGTATTGGAATAAAAGAAATTTTGCACACATGCCACAGGGACATTAATTTTTGTTCATATATATCAATTTATGGGTGACATATTGTTACAGTTCACCGTGGATTGCTTCTCCTAAGTCCTAACTGTATTATTAGGCTCTACACCATGTAATTTTGGAATTAGACGTAGGATGTGTTTATGCTAGAATAGTTTAGCAAAAGGATTTGCTCATTCCCCACCCTGAACATTTTGAAAAGCCCCATGACCACCTAATTCAGCTCACCCGTTAGTACGACCATGCTCTTAAACTGGGAAGTTAGTTCCAGTAGTCTACCGAACTGCCTCTTTACTTTTACGCAATAACAAAAGTGAGAAATTTCTGCTCAGCAATTCAACATATGAAAGGATTAATTAAGGCAAAACATATCAATGAGAATGTTGACTCAAAAATTGAAGGGATGTGGTTTCGTCAAGCACGTTACCTAGAACATTGGTACGATTGGCCGCCATGTATGCATGCTACAGGGATCAAATTGCCCCCATTGTGTGTGGGCAACCAATTTGGCAAGCATGCTCTGGTGGCTAGACCAAACCATGCACGTTGTCATCTCAAGTATTACATGACTACCATCCATAACCATGAGCATCAGTTACATGGATCCATCCGATCATACTGTGCCATGGCATGTAGAAAATAATGTATGTGTCGGTTCCGTACTCGGCTGTAGTTTCACCGAGATGATCCGGCGAGTTGCCGGATACTTTCTACCCAGAGCGACCTATGAAACCTTGCTCGGTTTGCTTGCTTATGCGATATTGCCGGAACTACTCTTCACGTACAAAGTCTGCTTGATCAACTTGATCAATCCACCTGCAATAACTCATGTGAAATACCACGTGCCAGGGTCGATCTACATAAGAATTTGTGTACGTGCATGCAATGTAGTGTGTGTGTCCTCGTAGGAAATCAATCAGATGGTTGTTGCTTACTTGTGTATGTCTGCTGCGTCTGATCAGCTCGAAGAGTTGTTATGGCTGTCCATCAAGCCGAGCCCGGAGCTCCTTCACTGTCCTGCCCTTGCTCCACTCCTAGCCGGTGCTTCTGCATCGCCGCCCACGCGCCACCCTGCATGGAGCCGGCGAGATCCGGCAGATCACGTCGTAGCCGCGAGTCGGTAGTTCCCAGGTCCTCGCACTCGGCGGTTCCCCGCAGCGGGCCTTGCCCCCGTGGTGGGCCTCGAAGCGTTTAGGGAACTGGGCTTCATAGGTTGGACCTTGCATAACTTGGCTGGCTCTTGTTGTTTTGCCTTATATACAAACCGGAACTCATTACATGGAATATGATTATGTGACAGTGGCAAAGTAAGATCGTGTCCTTCTCATGTACATGACCCAAATTGCACTTTCCTATCACAGATAGATATATACGTGATAGTCTTTCCTGGTGCAACACAATATCTACCTATACTCAATATTTGTATGTAACGTTATATCTTTCAATCTCAGCCGTTTACATCAAAAAATTAATGGCAGAGATAATTTAATCTATGTGGATCAATGTGATGGCTTGTTTGTCTTCTGTATTATGTATATAATAGATTTATCAAACTCATATAAGCATGGCTAGCAAAATTAGTAAATGGGATTTCAGCTTTATCATATCTATAGAGAGAATTTACCTTTACTACCAGTGTCGGGTTATCAAACCATGTATTTCTTCAATAGGGGATGGATTAAAATTATGCATCTCTTCGACATGCGGTAAATTAAGATCACATATTTCTTCAATTGGAGGTAAATTCTTAACATCTTCAGCTTTAATACCCTTTTCTTTCATGGATTTTTTTAACTCTTGCATATCTTCAGGACTGATAAATAGAACACCTCTCTTCTTCGGAGTTGGTTTAGGAATAGGCTCAGGAGTCGGCTCAGGAAGTGTCCAATTATTTTCATTAGTCAACATATTATTTAATATAATTTCAGCTTCATCCGGTGTTCTTTCCCTGAAAACAGAACTAGCACAACTATCCAGGTAATCTCTGGAAGTATCGGTTAGTCCATTATAAAAGATATCAAGTATTTCATTTTTCTTAAGAGGATGATCAGGCAAAGCATTAAGTAATTGGAGAAGCCTCCCCAAGCTTGTGGGAGACTCTCTTCTTCAAGTTGCACAAAATTATATATATATATATATATATATATATATATATATATATATATATATATATATATATATATGTCGGTGTACTAGAGTAGGGGTACCCTATTACCCCGAACTCGTGCACGGGCAGTTGCAGCGCCCCGCGGCAAGGCTTGCCGGGTGACCGCCAGGACCCTCCGTGGTTCCCTTGAAGACCATTCAAGAACAAAGTACTCAAACCAAGGCCCCGGCAAGAGGAGCTTGCCGGGAAGGCCAACCAAGGCCCCGGCAAGAGGATCTTGCCGGGAAGAGACAAGACCCCGGCAAGAGGAGCTGGCCGGGAAGGCCACTCAAGGCATACCAAGAAAGCTTGCCGCGGCGCGCCCTGCATCTCGGCAAGATCCGGCGAGCGACAAGCTTCCGGACGCGACAAGACAACGGCCGCGGCAAGGAGTTTGCCGCGGGAAACCCCCACTTCGTGCCTGCGCTCCAGCACACCTGCTAACGTGTCGCTCTAGGGCTCTCCCAAGCACACGTGGCAGGAGGCCGTGCAGCTAGGGGTACGTGGTGGCAAGCAGAGATGAAGAGAAGCCCATCGTGGCAAACGGTGGCGCTCCTAACAGTCACCTTTTGCACTGTTTAGGAGACTCAGACAGGCATTTAATGCCCTTGTCCCCTGCCGTCAGAGTTAGGTAGGGCGCACTGTATCCACAGTAAGCGGTAGCTGCACCTACCGCATCCTTTTCCATTTTTACCCTTCTAGTCTACGTTGCCACCTGTGGGTAACCCCTTGAAAGTATAAAAGGAGGCCCAAGCGCAACGTAGAAGGGGTTCCGCAGGTTCGGCCAGTTCGGCTCATTCAACACGAGGAACACTCTCACGCTCAGTCTGGCAGCGTCCATCGCTCCTGAGCAAGAATCCAATATACACAAACAAGCAGCAGTAGGGTTTTACGCATCCGTGCGGCCCGAAGCTGGGTAAAACCGCCCGCGTGTACTGCCTCGATCCGCTCTTTGTGCGCTCTCCGCCCCCCACCGAACCGAAAGGGGCCCTGTCCCCATAGGTGTTGGTGGAATCAGCATCGCCCCCGACATCTCTGGCGCGCCAGGTAGGGGGCGTCGAGATTGTGCGAACCCGATCCGGCATGCACGCAAGCTAAATCTTCATCGTCTTCATCGACATGCCACCGAAGAAGAAGGATTCGGAGGCAGCTGTTCCGTCCGCGTCGCTTCCACCGCCTCCGGAGCAAACGGGTGGTGGAGTGGACGCCGGCGGAGGAATGGGCGTCGACGAGGGAGCCCACAGCGCTGCCAAGTCCAAGGACAAGGCGGCACAGACCTCGGCGTCCATGCGCGCACCGCGTCCCTCTCAAGAGGCGCGGGACCAGCAGCGTCATGGCGTTCGCAGCGCCATACGTCCGCTGACCCAAGATCAAGCTGGTGGTTCGCGTGGCGTTCAAGACCAGCATGCACGCCAGCATGCTGGCCCCAGCGAGGTACGGTCGCCGGGTCGGGACGCTGCTCCTTCTAACTTGGTTAGGAGTCCGAGCACGCCCCTCTCCTCGCACCGTTCACCTCCGCCGCCCACCACCCCAGCAGAAGCCTTGGCGCGGGCCCAGCTGCTCCTGGACTATCCTCCGACGGCGGACAAGACCGACGAATGGAGGGCCACTATCCAGAGCCTCATCGGCTTCGCCAACGGCGACGCTGCGTGGCGACCAAGCACCTCGCTGCCGCGGCAGGACAGCCGGACGCGAGCCGATGGCAACAAGACTGAGGGAGGTGCGATTTCCATGCACTCTCCGCTACGAAGACAAAAATCGCCGACTCACCGGGTCCACCCCAACAGCGGCTCCACCACGTCATCGGACCCACGAGCTCGTCGCGACCAGCGCCAAGTTCTCCATGAACGACAACAAGAAGACGCTCGAACCCGCATCGAGCGCCAAAGAGAAGCGCGGCGTCAATCCGACAAGCGCGCTGGGCTCTCTGTTGACATGCATGCGCCAGGGGAACCAGGCGATCTGCCGTACGCGATAGGTTGTCCTGCGTTCACCCGTGAGCTGGGGCAAGTCCAGTGGCCCAGCACAAAGAATTTCAAGCCAGACGTGCCGGAGAAGTACGACGGCAAGACGCATCCGTCGGAGTTCCTCAGCATCTACACCATTGCGGTGCAGGCTGCCGGGGGGCGAGATGACAAGATACTTGCCAACTACTTCCCGCTGGTGCTCAAGCCCAATGTCAGATCCTGGCTCATGCACTTGCCGGACAACTCCATATCCACCTGGGCTGATCTGTGCCATCAGTTTGTCGGCGCCTTTACAGGCGGCCACAAGCCACATGGCCAAGAAAGCGATCTTCATCTGCTCGCCCAGAAGGAAGGAGAGCCACTACGCAAGTACATTCAAAGATTCAGCCGTGTACAGCACAACATCCCAGACGTCCACCCCGCCGCGATCATTAGCGCGTTCCATCAGAACGTGCGAAACTGAAGGATGAGGAAGGAGATGGCGATGTGTAAAATCAGAGACGTCAGTGAGCTTTATGCCCTGGCTGACAAGTGTGCATGCGCTGAAGAGGGGAGGAGGCTCCCCGGAGAGAGTACAGGAGCAGGAGGATCTGACAGTGAGGATGCCGCCCTAGCAAGGAAAGGCCGGCGGTGGAACAACAGAAGGAATAAGGGTAAGGAAGTGCTAGCTGTCGAGCAGACCGACAACGGAGGTGGCGCCAAGGAAGCTAAGGCTGGTGGCTCCGACAAGGAGGCCCATCCTGTGGCGGCCGCCGACAAGCAGGACAGCTCCGGCAGGCAGTATTGCAAGATTCACCGCACCAAGGGTCACGATCTCCAGAACTGCAAGAAGGTCGAACAGCTTGCTGAGCAGCAGAAAGCTGAATACGAGCGACGCGACAAAGAGAAGGCCCAGGAAGGAACCGGTGGATCCGGCAAGAAACGCCCCGGCCGGGGAGGACGTCGCGGCAAGGCCAAGCAGCGGCAAGGAGACAGACCTCCCCGCGGCCACGACAAGGATGAAGATGACGACGATGACGAAGACGTGGATGATGATGAGGCCGATGAGCAGGAATTTCAGAAAGCCACAGAGGTCCTGTGCGTTGACGGTGGTGCCTCTCTGCATACTTCGCACCGCCAGCTCAAACAGTGGATGCGGGAAGTAAATGCAGCAGAGCCATCCATAGAGTCACGCAAGCCCCTGAAATGGTCCAGCACGCCTATCATCTTCGACATTGGGGATCACCCTGATCGTGTAACTGCGGTCGGGTGCTTGCCGATGTTGGTCTCACCAACTATCCGCAACCTCAAGGTCACAAAGATGCTAGTTGACGGCGGGGCCGGCTTGAATCTCATCTCCTCCGCGGCCCTTCACAAACTCCAGATCCCTGACAGCGAGCTCGAAGAGACCGGCACATTCCAAGGAATCAACCCGGGAAGGAGCAAGCCGAAAGGGAAGATCACGCTGCCGGTCACATTTGGCAGCAGCTGAATTTCAGAACTGAGAGGGTCACATTTGACGTTGCCGATTTTCTATTGCCCTACAATGGGATCCTTGGCCGTCCAGCGCTCACCAAGTTTATGGCAGCCTCTCACTATGCATACAACGTGCTCAAAATGCCAGGCCCGATAAGTGTCATCTCTGTCCCGGGCGACAAGAAGGATGCCCTTATCTGCGCCGACAAGATCTACCGGGAAGCAGCAGCCGCAGCTGATCACCACACACTTGCCGCTGAAGCTCCCGGGGGGAAGAAGAAGGCCAAGTCCGGCAAGAGCTCTGATGCCCACTCCGGCAAGCGCACCTCTTCAGAGTGCTGCGCTACCGTCGAGGACGCACCATCGAGCTCCACCGGCAAGTGCAAGAAGACGATGGCAGCTCCACCCGAGACCAAGAAGGTGTCCGCCAAGGAGGACGGCACTGGTGGTACCTTCACCATCAGTGCCGCGCTTGACCCCAAATAGGAAAGCGTGCTCGTTGCTTTCCTGCGGGCGAATGTCGACGTGTTTGCATGGCAACCGTCTGATATCCCCGGTGTTCCCAGGAAAGTAATCGAGCACCACCTTGTCGTCTGTCCTCATGCGCGGCCCGTCAAGCAGAGAGTCAGGAAGCAAGCGGTGGAGCGCCAAGAGTTCATTGCAGAAGAAATCAGGAAATTGGAAGCAGCAGGCCTTGTCAGAGGAGTGCTCCATCCCACGTGGTTGGCCAACCCTGTAGTCGTGCGCAAGGCGAATGGGAAATGGAGGCTTTGTATAGACTTCACTGATGTCAATAAAGCTTGTCCCAAAGATCCATTTCCCTTGCAGCGCATTGACCAGATTGTTGACTCCACAGCTGGATGTGATTTGCTTTCATTTCTTGATGCGTATTCAGGATACCATCAAATCTTCATGGCAGAAGAGGATGAGGAGAAAACCGCATTTATCACCCCTTGTGGCACATACTGTTTTGTACGAATGCCCTTTGGGTTGAAGAATGCTGGTTCAACATTTGCAAGAGTAGTCCACGTCGCTTTTGAGCCACAGATACACAGAAATGTGGAAGCCTACATGGATGATATAGTGGTCAAGAGCAAGGACAAGGCTACCCTGATCCAAGATTTAGAAGAAACTTTTGCAAATCTGCGCAAGGTCAACCTCAAGCTCAACCCCGAGAAGTGCGTGTTTGGAGTCCCTTCCGGCAAACTTCTCGGGTTCTTTGTGTCTCAGCGGGGAATTGAAGCCAACCCCGACAAGATTAAGGCCATCGAGCAGATTGAAGCACCGAAGCGCGTCAAGGATGTGCGAAGGCTTGCCGGTTGCGTGGCTGCTCTCAGCAGGTTTATCTCTAAGTCTGCTGAGCGCGCCCTGCCGTTTTTCAAAATATTGAAAAAGGCAGGTCCAATGAAATGGACTCCGGAAGCGGAGGCTGTGCTGCAGGACTTGAAGAGGTACCTGTCCTCCACTCCAATACTTGTCGCACCTAAGCCACAAGAGAAGTTGCTGCTGTACCTAGCGGCAACCAATCAAGTGGTTAGTGCTGCGTTAGTAGCAAAGAGGGAGGCGGACGATGAGCCAGCAACCGCAGCAAGTGAATCCAGCGACAAGCAGGGGGCTTCTCCGACAAGCTCTGGTCCGGCAAGCTCTGGTCTGGCAAGCTCTGGTCCCGACAAAGATGGATCTGCGCAGATGTGCAAGGACGTGCAGAAGAAGATGGTGCAGCGTCCAGTTTACTTTGTCAGCTCCCTTCTCCAGGGGGCTAGGTCGAGGTACTCTGGTGTGCAAAAATTGCTTTTCGGCCTTCTCATGGCCTCGAGAAAGCTGCGCCATTACTTCTAGGCACACGAGATCACAATCGTCACTCGCTTTCTGCTGAAGAGGATACTGCAGAATCCGGAAGCAACAGGCAGGATTGTCGAGTGGGCATTGGAACTATCAAGCTTTGGCCTCAAGTTTGAGAGCACTGCAACAATCCAAAGCAGAGCATTGGCAGAGTTCATAGCAGAGTGGACGCCAACTCCAGATGAAGAAATTCCAGAGACGAGCATCCCCGTCAAGGAGACAAGCAAAGAGTGGCTGATGTACTTTGATGGTGCCTTCTCGCTGCAAGGCGCCGGTGCTGGCGTGCTGCTTATCGCACCCACCGGAGAGCACCTCAAGTACGTAGTCCAGATGCACTTTCCCAAAGAGCAAGCAACCAACAATACTGCAGAGTATGAAGGATTGCTTGCCGGTCTCAGAATCGCAGCCGACCTTGGGATCAAGAAGCTCATTATCAGGGGTGACTCGCAGCTTGTCGTCCGCCAAGTGAACAAGAACTACCAAAGCCCGTTGATGAAAGCATATGTTGATGAAGTGAGGAAGCTAGAAGAGCGCTTTGACGGCCTACAAATGGAGCATATCCCAAGAGCTCAGAATGACATTGCTGATGGCCTGTCAAAATGCGCTGCACTAAAGTTGCCTGTGGAACCAGGGATCTTTGTGCTCAAGCTGACTCAACCTTCCGTGACACCATCAACTGGACAGAATAAGAAGAGGAAGTTGGTTTCTAGTGACTACTTTCCGGCAGAGCTCCCCGAAGCCGCCGCCAAGAAAGTCCCCAAGATCAACACCAAGGATGCTGAGGGGCAGTCTGCTCCGGCAAACCTTATGGTTTGTTCCGTCGAAGCAAACGCTCCCGACAAGTTCTGCTCCGGCAAGCTTGCCGGGGAATATCACGCTCCGGCAGAGCCACAGGATCTTGCCGTAGAAGCGGATGTTCCCGCAGCAACAGATATGCCTTTAGTCCTTGTTGTCGAGCCGCAAGCTCCAGCATGGGTGCAGCAGATCGTCCGTTTCCTTCAGACAGGAGAGCTTCCCGAAGAGCAAGAAGAAGCTGAAAAAGTAGCCCGGTAGTCAAGTATGTACAAGTTTGTTGACAGCACACTGTACAGAATAAGACTCAACGGTGTGAAATTGAAGTGCATTCGCCGGGAAGATGGACAACAGCTGTTGGCAGAGATACATGGAGGCATATGTGGTCATCACATTGGCGCAAGAGCACTTGTCGGCAAAGCATTCCGACAAGGCTTCTTCTGGCCGACAGCCCTCCAAGATGCAACTGCACAAGTAACCAAGTGTGAAGCGTGCCAGTTCCATTCCAAACAGATACACCAGCCAGCTCAAGCTCTCCAGACGATCCCTTTATCCTGACCCTTTTCGGTCTGGGGGCTCGACATCCTCGGCCCCTTCCCCCGAGCTGTCGGGGGCTTTGAGTTCTTGTACGTTGCAATCGACAAGTTCACAAAGTGGCCGGAAGTGGAACCAGTGAGGAAGGTGACAGCACAGTCAGCAGTCAAGTTCTTCAGGTTGATTGTTTGCCGTTTCGGGATCCCGAACAGGATCATCACCGACAACGGCACGCAATTTACGAGCCGCACCTTCATGCAGTACGTCCAAGATCTTGGCGCCAAGGTCTGCTTCGCTTCTGTTGCTCATCCAAGAAGCAACGGTCAAGCGGAGAGGGCAAACGCTGAAGTGCTGCGAGGCCTCAAGACCAGAACTTTCGACAGACTGCACAAGTGCGGAAGAAACTGGATCGAGGAGCTGCCGGTGGTTCTTTGGTCGATCAGGACGACGCCAAATCGAGCCACTGGCCAGACACCCTTCGCTCTAGTCTATGGAGCGGAGGCAGTTCTCCCCACGGAACTCGTATACGGGTCACCTCGAGTGCTCGCTTATGATGAGCTCGAGCAAGAGCAGCTGCGGCAAGATGACGCGCTGCTCCTTGAGGAAGACCGTCTCCAGGCTTCTGTGCGAGCCGCTCGCTACCAGCAAGCTCTGCGCCGCTACCATAGCCGCAGAGTCAATGCCAGGAGTCTCGAGGAAGGCGACCTTGTTCTTCGGCGCGTTCAGTCGGCCAAGAATTCCAACAAGTTGACGCCGAAGTGGGAAGGCCCTTATCGGGTGAAACGAGTCACTAGGCCCGGCGCTGTCCGCCTTGAGACCGAAGATGGCATTCCGGTGAGCAACTCCTGGAACATCGATCATCTTCGTAAGTTTTACCCATAAGGCGCGGTTGTCGGACCCTGTCCGGCAACCACCTTTCTGTACAAGTCTTGCCGCTGTTGCATGTAATCCTTTGTACAGAGCCGGGCGCAGACCCCGTGCACTAGTAAAGTTCATGTGCCCCGCACATCTTGTCAGTTTCCTTATGGTATAATCTTTTTCGCATATATTATCTGACACTTTGTGCAGCACCAGACCCAGTAAGCGATAACGAGCCCAAGGCTCCATATCATTGTTTTATTTCTCTGTCTCTTTCTCAAAAGAAGGAAGGTTCCCTCGCCCACAAGGTTTACCGGGGGGGGGGGGGAGGAGAAGATAATGGTGTGGACCAGGCCGTTCAAAAAAAAGTTTCTCCTTGTCGGGAAGCAGACGACAGAAAAGCTAAGTTGCTAAAGCTTGAGCAATCAGTTTTTTTTTAAGTTTTCGAGTTATTTTCCTTGAACGACCGTGCTTTGTATGGAAAACCTGTGCGCGGAGGAACCAATTCACAGCTAGCTGCGCCCTTACTTTGTTTCGAGTCCTCTCAGCAACTTAAGTGATCCGCTAGCGCCCTTACTTTGTTTCGAGTCCGCTCAACAACTTAAGTGAGCTGCAACTAGTTGCGACAAGGTTGCTTGTCGGTAGCGACCCCGCCAGCAGGCTGCTGAAGTTCCGCACTCGGCGCTCGCGGCAAGGGTGCCTGCACCGGCAAGTTTCCCTAGAAAGCGTAGGGCAGGACCATACAAAGCCAAGAGTCGAGTAAAGGAAGTAACACAGCTATTTGTTGCCTAAGATAGAGTTATATTACAAAAATAACTTGTTGCGCCTCTAATAAAGTGTCCCCATGGCATGACTGGCAGCGACAAGAGAGGAAGAAAACGGACGGCCTAATCTACGCGACCGCCGTCAACCCTTTTGACCTCGTTCACCCTGTCCACAATGGGTGCGACGAGGGCCTTAAGTGCGTCAAGATCAGCGTCCGCCGGCAGCTTCTTGAGGATGTTGGTGAGGTTCAGGCCTGGATTGCGGAAGGCCACCTTCACCAGCACCTTCTCCAGAACTCCAGCACAAATCGAGCGTGACTCGTCGGCCAACTGCTTTGGGATCCGTTCCCGGAGTTGCTGGAGCGCCGCCGCCACGCCTTTAAGAACAGAGTGAGCTTGGCGCTGGGTTGGAGTTTCTTGTCGGAGGAGTACCTGAAGCCTTCCACCCCCAATTGCACCAGCTCCTCTTCGATAACTGCAGCAATGTTCACGAGGCCCTCCATCCAGAGCTCCACAGTATCTCTGAGAAGATTCTAGGTTTCGGCGGCCCTCACTAGCAGCGCCTCATTGGCCTCGATGTCCTTCTTCAAGTCTGCCTCCCGTTTCCTGGCGCTGTCCAACGTCTCCGTCAAGGTGGCCAGCTTCAGCGTCAGATCGGCGTTGGAATCCTTGGCGGTGCTCAATTCCTTGCCCTTCTCGGCGAGTCGGCCCTGCAGCTCACCGTGGGCAAGGGCGTCCTTCTCGCGCTCTAGCTTGAGGGCGGCAAGCTCTTCACCACCAACCTTCAGATCAGTTTCTAGCTGCGCCACCTTTGCCTCCAATTCTTTCTTGGCGGCCTCGGCAGCCGCAGCCGTATCCTTTGCCTCTTGGAGCATCCTGCCAAGTGCCCGTTCGCGCGCGGCAAGCTCCTCTTCGTGGCTGTCGAGGTTCACTTTCCGTTGAGTCAGCTCGCCTTCTCGCGCGTACAGCTTCTCACCGGTGAGCCGCTGCTGCTCTTCAGCTTCGGCCTTCTCGAGGAGGAAGGCCTTCCGTTCCTCGGCAAGCTGCTCCCGCTCCTCCGCCAAGGCCCGGAGAGTTTCTTGACGAAGACCCCGGAGCTCCTCCGCACGCTTCTCTATGTCCACGCTCGCCCTCGCGGCAAGCGCTTCCCGGGACTCCAACTTGACTTGACGGGCGCGGTAGAGTGCCAACAGCCTCCGCAGCAGCCGCTCCTCCTCGGGCTCTTCACTGCTGCTTCCCGGCGCGTCGACGATCGACAACCCGGCGAAGGCAAGCACCTCCCCATCCAGAGCTTCTCCTTCCACCGGCGCCCTGGAGCTCGACGCCCAGGGGAGCTTGATGAAGATGCCCTCGCCAGCCTTCAGATAGGCGCCGGGCTGGGGCTCCTCGGAGCCTGGCGCTGTGGCAGCGGCGGAGGGATCAGCGGTCGGTGCAGCGCCTAACGCTCCTGCGGCCTCAGGGCCGTCAGTGCGATCGCCAGATCCCCCGCCAGCTTCCTCGGCGGCAGCCTTGGCGGCCTCTTCGCCGGCGGGCACGTCAGCGCTGGCCCTTTCTTCGGTGGCCGCGGCATCATCAGTATTGCCGCGCGCGTCCTCCTCGCCGCCCGTTTCGGTCTCCATCGGATCTGCGGAGGGTGGGGCTGACGACCAGAGAAGAAGGAGAAATCAAACAAGTATCCGAGAAGAAAAATCAGCAGAAGACTACAAGGAAAGTTTCAGGCAAGAAGGACTACCTGTGCTGGGATCTGCTGTCATGACCTCCACCACCGGGGGATCGTTGGCGCTGTCCCTTGCCAGAGACTCCCCCCTTGCCGGAGACTCCTCCCTTGCCGGAGATCGCTTCCTTGCCGGAGAACGCTCCCTTACCGGGGAGTCCGCCCTTGGCGGCGTAGTCGAAGCAGACGACGAGTCAGAAGAGATCACCATGCCCTCCTGATGAAGTTGTTCTGCTCCTGCGCAGACAAAACAGAGATCGGCTGTCAACAAAGGAAAAGAGCAACCACGCGCACCCAGAAGCAGAAAGTAAACCATATGCTTACGCTGGGGGCTGCGCTGGGGGCTGCTCTGCGAAGTGATGGCCGGGTCCGGCAAGGTAGTCTCGGGCGCGCCTCCTGTCGTCGCAGTGGGCTCGTCCTCGATGACCACCACCTGAGCCTTGGCCCTCTTCGCCGCTCTCTGGGCCAGAGTCCTGAAAAGGAGAGCCCAGGGTGAATCAGATCCGATGCAAGACAAGATCAGCAAGTTGAAGAACTACAAGAACAAGCAAGGGAATCTTACTCTTCTTCCTCTTCCTCGTCGGAGCTGAGCGCGGAGAGGTCGAAGCTCGGCCCACCTCCGGCGCGATGAGGTGGAGGGGTGGGATCCCTTGGCCGCTTGGCGGGGACTGCGGCGCCAGCCCGAGACGACCCCGCTCCAGTTGCCACTGCGGCGGGAGGCGCACCCACGGCGACCGTACTTGCCATGGTGGAGCGCGTCGTGCGGCGCTGCGGCTGTTGACCAGCTTGCCACCCTACTGCATCCCCGATCCTGCTGAGGCGCCTTCTTGGCTGCACTGGGGGCTACGTTCCGGGTCCTGCTCCCGGCAAGCTCCCCGGAGGTGGCGGGCCGCTCGTACCCTCGGCGGGCTCGTTCGACTCGGCGTCGGGCGCGGCGAGCTCTTCTTCCTCTTCGGGCTGCTCCCGTTCGGCAATACTCATCGCCAACGCCGCGTCCGCTTCCTCCACGGTGAACTCGAATTCACCCGCGGCCGCGGCTGCCGCCGCATCTTCCGCCCTGGTGGCGATGCGCTCCATCTCTTGCTCAGTGGTGTCGCGGGTGAGGAGTTTCTTCTCGTCAGCATTGACCGCCACCTCCACTAGGCTGTCAAAGAACTGCTGCACGACATCACTGGCAGGCTCTTGCCAAGTTGGAGCGATCCCGTGCGAGTCACACAATGGCATCATTGCGCAGATGCGGTCGCGCGAGGAGTTGTTGCACAGAGGAATGACGCCTGCCGGCAACCTGAACCACTCGGGATGTTGTGGGTCATGCTTGAATATCTCCTTAAGCATCCCGTCCAACTCTATGACGGTGAAATTGAAGTTGAGGCCTGGACGCAACCTCATTATATCTGCCGGGCCTCCAAATTCCCAGGCAGGTCTCCCCCTCGCCTGCAGAGGGGCGATGCGCCGACGAAGGAAATCTGCACCGACAGCTCCTACAGTCAGCCCGGCAAGCCTGAGACGCAAGATCCGAGTAGTGGCAATCGTCAGCTTGTCGTCGTCCGCGGACAGAGCGCTCCAGTCATTGCCACGCACTGCTGGGGCTTGGCGCAGGGCGGTGAACGGCTGCGGGCTCTCTTCTACAACCCAGCACCAATCTGCTCTCCACTCGTCCCACTTGCTGCGGAGCTCCCCCTCCAGATAGGTCTCCTTCTTGCCGGCCTGCGAGATCCAGGCGATCCCGCCGGCAAGAGGTTCCCCTCTCTCGACACGAGGCATAAAGAAATGGCGGAAGAGAGCTACATTGGGGTGGACTCCGACAAAGTTTTCGCATAGATGGGCGAAAACTTGCCATGGTCAGAACAGTGTTGGGGGTGAAGTCAAGGAGGTGGAGTCCGTAGGTGTTCATGATATCACAGAAGAAATCAGAGAATGGCGGGCAGAGCCCGCTGTAGAAGATAAAGGCGAAGAAAGGATATCCGCCAACTGGAGCTGCTTGCGAGGCGACGGAGGAGAGTACCTTCATGCGCGGATGCGCCCGCGTCTCCGTCGACCAGAAGAGATAATACCACTCCCTCAGCTCCTCCGCGGAGAGCTTGGGGGGGAAAGTGGCCCGCTCCTTCCGCAGCGCCTCAAGCCGCTGCGCTTCGGTCGACTTCACAGCTTTCGCGGCCGCGGCCTTTGTGGCCTTCCCCTTCCCAGGCTTCGGAGGCATGGCGGAGGCGGTGGGGGAGATCGACGGCGCTGGTGGTGGCGACGGCGCTGGTGGTGGCGACGGCGACGGGAGCAGAGCGCTGCTCTCTTTCGACTTTGGAAGCGGAGGAGGGCGGCGGAGGTTTCTGAGATTGCAACAGCGAATGACGAAGATGGAGGAAATGCCCCTGTTTCCCCTGCTTATAAAGAGGGACGGGGCGGACGTTTCGGCCTTCCAAATAAACAACCTCCCACGATCTCTCCCACGACGCCGCGTTTGACGCGTGCCGTTCTGGGCGTGCGTGGTGGGAGCGGAGTTAGATTCGGCGTGACCTAGGCCGCGCGTGCCCGTGCACTGTTTTGGGCCTGGCCCAACAGCGCTCGGCACCGTGTATGGCCCAGGCCCGGGGGCTCCTGTCGGTGTACTAGAGTAGGGGTACCCTATTACCCCGAACTCGTGCACGGGCAGTTGCAGCGCCCCGCGGCAAGGCTTGCCGGGTGACCGCCAGGACCCTCTGTGGTTCCCTTGAAGACCATTCAAGAACAAAGTACTCAAACCAAGGCCCCGGCAAGAGGAGCTTGCCAGGAAGGCCAATCAAGGCCCCGGCAAGAGGATCTTGCCGGGAAGAGACAAGACCCCGGCAAGAGGAGCTGGCCGGGAAGGCCACTCAAGGCATACCAAGAAAGCTTGCCGCGACGCGCCCTGCGTCCCGGCAAGATCCGGCGAGCGACAAGCTTCCGGACGCGACAAGACGACGGCCGCGGCAAGGAGTTTGCCGTGGGAAACCCCCACTTCGTGCCTGCGCTCCAGCACACCTGCTAACGTGTCGCTCTAGGGCTCTCCCAAGCACACGTGGCAGGAGGCCGTGCAGCTAGGGGTACGTGGTGGCAAGCAGAGATGAAGAGAAGCCCATCGTGGCAAACGGTGGCGCTCCTAATGGTCACCTTTTGCACTGTTTAGGAGACTCAGACAGGCATTTAATGCCCTTGTCCCCTGCCGTCAGAGTTAGGTAGGGCGCACTGTATCCACAGTAAGCGGTAGCTGCACCTACCGCATCCTTTTCCATTTTTACCCTTCTAGTCTACGTTGCCACCTGTGGGTAACCCCTTGAAAGTATAAAAGGAGGCCCAAGCGCAACGTAGAAGGGGTTCCGCAAGTTCGGCCAGTTCGGCTCATTCAACACCAGGAACACTCTCACGCTCAGTCTGGCAGCGTCCATCGCTCCTGAGCAAGAATCCAATATACACAAACAAGCAGCAGTAGGGTTTTACGCATCCGTGCGGCCCGAAGCTGGGTAAAATCGCCCGCGTGTACTGCCTCGATCCGCTCTTTGTGCGCTCTCCGCCCCCCACCGAACCGAAAGGGGCCCTGTCCCCATAGGTGTTGGTGGAATCAGCATCGCCCCCGACAATATATATCCCTTAAAGCAGCTTGTTTCTTATGAGCAGAGAATTATTTAGCAGAGAAGTAATAAATCATATCCTGTGGACTACGCACATAACCAGGATCAAGATAATTAAACCATATCTTAGCATCACCCTTTAATGAGAACGGAAATATTTTAAGGATATAAAAGTAATGAGTTCTCTCATCATTAGTGAACAGGGTGGCTATATCATTTAATTTAGTAAGATGTGCCACAACAGTTTCAGATTCATAGCCATAAAAAGGATCAAATTCAACCAAAGTAATTATATCAGGATCAATAGAGAATTCATAATCCTTATCAGTATCACAGATAGGTGAAGTAGCAAAAGCAGGGTCAGGTTTCATTCTAGCATTAAGGGATTGCTTCCATTTAGCTAATAACGTCTTTAGATCATATCTATCATTGCAAGCTAAAATAGCTTTAGTAGCTTCTTCATCCATAACATAACCCTCAGGAACAACAGGCAATTCATATTTATTAGGGGGAGAGTCTTCATCATCACTTTCGTCAATATTATCAGTTTCAATAATTTCATTCTCTCTAGCCCTAGCAAGTTTTTCATCAAGAAATTCACCAAGTGGCATAGTAGTATCAAGCATAGAAGTAGTTTCATTATAAGTATCATGCATAGCAGAAGTGGCATTATCAATAACATGCGACATATCAGAATCAATAGCAGAAGCAGGTTTAGGTGTCGCAAGCTTACTCAAAACGGAAGGTGAATCAAGTGCAGAGCTAGATGGCAGTTCCTTACCCCACCCCCCTCGTAGTTGAGGGATAAATCTTGGTTCTTGGATCTTTCAAGTTCTTCATAACGATAAGCAGATATAAATCCCAAGTGAATCAAAGAATAGAGCTATGCTCCCCGGCAACGGCGCCAGAAAATAGTCCTGATAATCCACAAGTATAGGGGATCGCAACCGTTTTCGACGGTAGAGTATTCAACCCAAATTTATTGATTCGACACAAGGGGAGCCAAAGAATATTCTCAAGTATTAGCAGTTGAGTTGTCAATTCAACCACACCTGGAAACTTAATATCTGCAACAAAGTATTTAGTATCAAAGTAATATGATAGTAGTGGTAATGGCAGCAAAAGTAATGTTTTTGGTATTTTGTAGTGATTGTAACAATAGCAACGAAAAAATAAATAAGCGAAGAACAATATATGGAAAGCTCGTACGCAATGGATCGGTGATAGAGAATTATGCCGGATGCGGTTCATCATGTAACAGTCATAACCTAGGGTGACACAGAACTAGCTCCAATTCATCAATGTAATGTAGGCATGTATTCCGAATATAGTCATACGTGCTTATGGAAAAGAACTTGCATGCCATCTTTTGTCCTACCCTCCCGTGGTAGCGGGGTCCTATTGGAAACTTAGGTATATTAAGGCCTCCTTTTAATAGAGAACCGGAACAAAGCATTAGCACATAGTGAATACATGAACTCCTCAAACTACGGTCATCACCGGGAGTGGTCCCAATTATTGTCACTTCGGGGTTGTCGGATCATAACACATAGTAGGTGACTATAGACTTGCAAGATAGGATCAAGAACTCTCATATATTCATGAAAACATAATAGGTTCAGATCTGAAATCATGGCACTCGGGCCCTAGTGACAAGCATTAAGCATAGCAAAGTCATAGCAACATCAATCTCAGAACATAGTGGATACTAGGGATCAAACCCTAACAAAACTAACTCGATTACATGATAAATCTCATCCAACCCATCACCGTCCAGCAAGCCTACGATGGAATTACTCATGCACGACGGTGAGCATCATGAAATTGGTGATGGAGGATGGTTGATGGTGATGATGGCGACGGATTCCCCTCTCCGGAGCCCCGAACGGACTCCGGATCAGCCCTCCCGAGAGGTTTTAGGGCTTGGCGGCGGCTCCGTATCGTAAAACGCGATGAATCCTTCTCCCTGATTCCCCCCCCCCCGAAAGTGAATATATAGAGTTGGAGTTGAGGTCGGAGGAGCTCCAGGGGGCCCACGAGGTAGGGGGCACGCCCAGGGGGGCAGGCGCGCCCCCCACCCTCGTGGCTAGGGTGTGGGCCCCCTGGTCTTGATCTTTTGCCAGTATTTTTATTATTTCCAAAATACGATCCATGGAATTTTAGGTCATTCCGAGAACTTTTGTTTCTGCACATAAATTACACCATGGCAATTCTGCTGAAAACAGCATTAGTCCGGGTTAGTTCCATTCAAATCATGCAAGTTAGAGTCCAAATCAAGGGCAAAAGTGTTTGGAAAAGTAGATACGATGGAGACGTATCATGTACCCCTCTGTGATGGTGTCTAGGTTGGATCTGGTGATTTTGGGCTCTACGGCGGTTGGATGAATATTTCGTCGACTCCCCTAGGGTTCTGGGATTTTTTTGGTATTTATAGAGCAAAGAGGCGGTCCGGAGGGTACCCGGGGTGGGCACAACCCACCAGGGCACGCCAGGTCCTCCTGGCGCACCTTGGTGGGTTGTCCCCTCCTCGAGACTCCCCCCGGTGCAACCAGGGCCCATCCTTTTGGCCCATAAAAAATCATCATAAAGTTTCGTGCCATTTGGACTCCGTTTAATATTGATTTCCTGTGATGTAAAAAACAGGGAAAAACAGGAACTGGCACTAGGCACAATGTCAATAGTTAGTACCAAAAATGATATAAAATGACTAAAATGATTATAAAACATCCAAGATTGATAATAAAACAGCATGGAACAATCAAAAATTATAGATACGTTGGAGACGTATCAGAACGCATTATTTCAAAAAAAATCCTACGATCACGCAAGATCTATCTAGGAGATGCATAGCAACGAGAGGGGAGAGTGTGTCAACATACCCTTGTAGACCGAAAGCGGAAATGTTTAGTAATGCGGTTGATGATGTCGAACGTCTTCGCGATCCAACCGATCCTAGCACCGAACGTACGGCACCTCCGTGTTCAGCACACGTTCAGCACGATGACGTCCCTTGAGCTCTTGATCCATTTGAGGACGAGGGACAGTTTTGTCAGCACGACGGTGTGTTGATGGTGATGATGAAGTTACCAGCGCAGGGCTTTGCGTAAGCACTACAACGATATGACCGAGGTGTGTAACTATGGAGGGGGGCATCGCACACGGCTAAGAGAAGACTTGGTGTTTCATTGGGGTGCCCCCTCCCACGTATATAAAGGAGGGGGGAAGAGGAGGCCAGCCCAAGGGGGAGAGGAGGCCCCCTCCCGGTCCAAGTAGGATTCGCCCCTCCCCCCCCCCCTTTCCTATTCCAACTAGGAGAAGGAGGGAAGGAGGAAGAGGGGAGAAGGGAAGAGGGAGGCGCTGCCCCCTCCTAGTCCAATTCGAACCAGCCATGGGGGGCGCACGGCCACCCCTTGAGGCCCTTCTCTCCTTTCCCCTAAATCCTATTAAGGCCCATTACTTCCCCGGGGGGTTCCGGTAACCTCCCGGTACTCCAGAAAATACCCGAAACACTTCGGAACGATTCCGATGTCCGAATATAACCTTACAATATATCGACATTTACCTCTCGACCATTTCGAGACTCCTCGTCATCTCCGTGATCTCATCTCGGACTCCGAACAAACTTCGGTCATCAAATCACATAACTCATAATACAAATCACCATCGAATGTTAAGCGTGCGGACCCTATGGGTTTGAGAACTATGTAGACATGACCGAGACACATCTCCCGTCAATAAACAATAGCGGAACCTAGATGCTCATATTGGCTCTTACATATTCTACGAAGATCTTTATCGGTCAAACCACATAACAGCATACGTTGTTCCTGTTGTCATCGGTATGTTACTTGCCCGAGATTCGATCATCGGTATCATCATACCTAGTTCAATCTCGTTACCAGAAAGTATCTTTACTCATTCCGTAATGCATCATCCCGTAACTAACTCATTAGTCACATTGCTTGCAAGGCTTATAGTGATGTGCATTACCGAGAGGGCCCAGAGATACCTCTCCGATACACGGAGTGACAAATTATAATCTCGATCTATGCCAACTCAACAAACACCATCGGAGACACTTGTAGAGCATCTTTATAATCACCCAGTTATGTTGTGACATTTGATAGCACACAAAGTGTTCCTCCGATATTCGGGAGTTGCATAATCTTATAGTTAGAGGAACATGTATAAGTCATGAAGAAAGCAATAAGAATAAAACTAAATGATCATTATGCTAAGCTAACGGATGGGTCTTGTCCATCACATCATTCTCTAATGATGTGATCCCGTTCATCAAATGACAACATGTGTCTATGATTAGGAAACTTAACCATCTTTGATTAATGAGCTAGTCTAGTAATGAAATATAAATAACCAATTTATTATTGTCTCTAGGGCATATTTCCTTCAGTCCCCCACTTGCACTAGAGTCGATAATCTAGATTACATAGTAATGATTCTAACACCCATGGAGTCTTGGTGTTGATCATGTTTTGCTCGTGAGATAGGCTAAGTTAACGGGTCTGCAACATTCAGATCCGTATATATCTTGAAAATATCTATGTCTCCATCCTTGACTTGATCATGGATGGAATTTAAGCGTCTCTTGATGTGTTTGGTTCTTTTGTGAAATATGGATTTCTTTGCCAAGGCAATTGCTCCAGTATTGTCACAAAATATTTTCATTAGACCCGATGCACTAGGTATTACACCTAGATCGGATATGATCTCCTTCATCCAGACACCTTCATTTGCTGCTTCCGAAGCAGCTATGTACTCCGCTTCACACGTAGATCCCGCTACGAGGCTCTGCTTGGAACTGCACCAACTAACAGCTCCACCATTCAATATAAATATGTATCAGGTTTGTGACTTAGAGTCACTCGGACTAGTGTCAAAGCTTGCATCGATGTAACCATTTATGATGAGCTCTTTGTCACCTCCATAAACGAGAAACATATCCTTAGTCCTTTTCAGGTATTTCAGGATGTTCTTGACCGCTTTCCAGTGATCCACTCCTGCATTACTTTGGTACCTCCCTGCTAAAGTTATAGCAGGGCACACATCAGGTCTGGTACACAACATTGCATACATGATAGAACCTATGGCTGAGGCATAGGGAATGACTTTCATTTTCTCTCTATCTTTTGCAGTGGTCGGGCATTGAGTCTGACTCAACTTCACACCTAGTAACATAAGCAAGAACCCTTCCTTTGACTGATCCATTTTGAACTTCTTCAAAACTTTATCAAGGTATGTGCTTTATGAAGGTCCAATTAAGCGTCTTGATCTATCTCTATAGATCTTGATGCCCAATATATAAGCATCTTCACCGATGTCATTCATTGAAAAATTCCTATTCAAATATCCTTTTATGCTATCCAAAAATTCTATATTATTTCCAATCAATAATATGTCATCCACATATAATATTAGAAATGCTACATAGCTCCCACTCACTTTCTTGTATATACAAGCTTCTCCAAAAGTCTGTATAAAACCATATGTTTTGATCACACTATCAAAGCGTATATTTCAACCAAGAGGCTTGCACCAGTCCATAAATGGATTGCTAGAGCTTGCACACTTTGTTAGCACCTTTTGGATCGACAAAACCTTTTGGTTGCATACAACTCTTCTTTAAGATATATATTCAGGCATGTAGTTTTGACATCCATTTGCCAAATTTCATAATCATAAAATGCGGCAATTGCTAACATGATTCGTACAGACTTAAGCATCGCTACGGATGAGAAGGTCTCATCGTAGTCAACTCCTTGAACTTGTCGAAAAACTTTCACAACAAGTCAAGTTTTTTAAACAGTAACATTACCGTCAGCGTCAGCCTTCTTCTTGAAGATCCATTTATTCTCTATGGCTAGCTGATCATCGGGCAAGTCAACCAAAGTCCACACTTTGTTCTCATACATGGATCCCATCTTAGATTTCATGGCCTCAAGCCATTCATGGAAACTGGGCTCATCATCGCTTGCTCATAGTTCGTAGGCTCGTCATGGTCAAGTAACATGACCTCCAGAACATGATTAACGTTCCACTCTGGTGCGGATCGTACTCTGGTTGACCTACGAGGTTCGATAGTAACTTGATCAGGAGTTTCATGATCATCATCGTTAACTTCCTCACTGATTGGTTTAGGAATCACTGGTACTGATTTCTGTGATGAACTACTTTCCAATAAGGGAGAAGGTACAATTACCTCATCAAGTTCTACTTTCCTCCCACTCACTTCTTTCGAGAGAAACCCCTTCTCTAGAAAGGATCCATTCTTAGCAACGAATATCTTGCCTTCGGATCTGTGATAGAAGGTGTCCCCAACAGTTTCCTTTGGGTATCCTATGAAGACACATTTCTCTAATTTGGGTTCGAGCTTATCAGGTTGAAGCTTTTTCACATAAGCATCGCAACCCCAAACTTTAAGAAACGACAGCTTAGGTTTCTTGCTAAACCACAGTTCATATGGTGTCATCTCAACGGATTTAGATGGTGCCCTATTTAACGTGAATGCAGACGTCTCTAAAGCATAACCCCAAAACGATAGCGGTAAATCAGTAAGAGACATCATAGATCGCACCATATCTAATAAAGTACAGTTACGACGTTCGGACACACCATTACGCTGTGGTGTTCCAGGTGGCGTGAGTTGCGGAACTATTCCACATTGGTTCAAATGAAGACCAAACTCATAACTCAAATATTCACATCCACGATCAGATCGTAGAAACTTTATTTTCTCGTTACGATGATTTTCCACTTCACTCTAAAATTCTTTGAACTTTTAAAATGTTTTAGACTTATGTTTCATCAAGAAGATATACCCATATCTGCTCAAATCACCTGTGAAGGTCAAAAAATAACAATACCCGCTACGAGCCTCAACACTCATTGGACCGCATACATCAGTATGTATTATTTCCAATAAGTCAGTTGCTCGCTCCATTGTTCCAGAGAACGGAGTCGTAGTCATCTTGCCCATGAGGCATGGTTTGCAAGCATCAAGTGATTCCAAAAGCCCATCAGGATGGAGTTTCTTCATGCGCTTTACACCAATATGACCTAAATGGTAGTGCCACAGATAAGTTGCACTATCATTATTGAACATGTATCTTTTGGCTTCAATATTATTCGTTCGGAGTCTCATCCCGACTTGTGGGGGAATCATAGTCTCCATCATCCTTTCCTCACTGGGACAATGCTCTAATAATGATGATCATCACAATTTTATTTACTCACAACTCAAGAATTACAACTCGATACTTAGAATAAAATATGACTATGTGAATGCCTCCGGCGGTGTACCGGGATGTGCAATGAATTAAGAGTGACATGTATGAAAGAATTATGAATGGTGGCTTTGCCACAAATACGATGTCAACTACATAATCATGCAAAGCAATATGACAATGATGGAGCGTGTCATAATAAACGGAACGATGGAAAGTTGCATGGAAATATATCTCGGAATGGCTATGGAAATGCCATAATAGGTAGGTATGGTGGCTGTTTTGAGGAAGGTAATGGTGGGTGTATGGTACGGGCGAAAGTTGCACGGCACAAGAGAGCCTAGCAATGGTGGAAGGGTGAGAGTGCATATAATCCATGGACTCAACATTAGTCATAAAGAACTCACATACTTATTGCAAAAATCTATTAGTTATTGAAATGAAGTACTACGCGCATGCTCCTAGGGGGATAGATTGGTAGGAAAAGACCATCGCTCGTCCCCGACCGCCACTCATAAGGAAGACAATAAAAAAATAAATCATGCTCCGACTTCATCACATGACGGTTCACCATACGTGCATGCTACGGAATCACAAACTTTAACACAAGTATCTCTCAAATTCAAAACTACTCACTAGCATGACTCTAATATTACCATCCTCATATCTCAAAACAATCATAAGGAATCAAACTTCACACAAGATTCAATGCACTTTATATGAAAGTTTTTATTATATCCTTCATGGATGCCCATCATATTAGGACTAAATTCATAACAAAGAAAATTACCATGCTGTTCTAAAGACTCTCAAAATAATATAAGTGAGGCATGATAGTTCATCTATTTCTTCAAAATAAAACTATTGTCATGCTCTAAAAGATATAAGTGAAGCACTAGAGCAAATCACAAACTACTCCAAAAGATATAAGTGAAGATCAATGAGTAGTCGAATAATTATGCAACTATGTGAAGACTCTCTGACATTTAAGAATTTCAGATCTTGGTATTTTATTCAAACAGCAAGCAAAACAAAATAAAATAAAATGACGCTCCAAGCAAAAAACATATCATGTGGTGAATAAAAATATAGCCTCAAGTAGACGAAGACGAAAGAGGGGATGCCTTCCAGGGCATCCCCAAGCTTAGGCTCTTGGTTGTCCTTGAATATTACCTTGGGGTGCCTTGGTCATCCCCAAGCTTAGGCTCTTGCCACTCCTTATTCCGTAGTCCATCGAATCTTTACCCAAAACTTGAAAACTTCACAACACAAAACTTAACAGAAAACTCATAAGCTCCGTTAGTATAAGAAAGAAAATCACCACTTAGGTACCGTCAAGACAAGATTCATAATTTTTCTCACATGATGCCTACTGTACCATATCATTTCTACAATTTATATTAAGAAATATAAGCCATAGAAACTAGAAAACGAGCAAACTATGCATCGAAAACAGAATCTGTCAAAAACAGAACAGTGTGTAGTAATCTGTAACTCTCGAATACTTCTGTAACTCCAAAAATTCTGAAAAATTAGGACAACCTGGGAAATTTGTTCATTAATCTTCCGAAAAAAGAATCAATATTTCATCACGCTTCTGTTAAAAATGAGAATTGTTTTCCTGAGCGCAAAAGTTTCTATTTTTCAGCAAGATCAAATCAACTATCATCATAGATCATCCCAAAGGTCTTACTTGGCACTTTATTGAAACAAAATCTATAAAACATGATTACCACAGTAGATTAATCATGTGAACACACAAAAACAGTAGGTACAAATTTTGGGTTGTCTCCCAACAAGAGCTTTTCTTTATTGCCTTTCTAGCTAGGCATGATGATTTCAATGATGCTCATATAAAGGATAAGAATTGAAACATAAAGAGAGCATCACGAAGCATATGACTAGTACATTTAAGCCTAACCCAATTCCTATGCATATGGATTTTGTGAGCAAACAACTTATGGGAACAAGAATCAACTACCATAGGAAAGCAAAACAAGCATAGCTTCAAGATTTTCAACACATGGAGAGGAAACTTGGTATTGTTGCAATTCCTACAAGCATATGTTCCTCCTTCATAATAAATTTCAGTAGCATCATGAATGAATTCAAATATATAACTATAACATAAAGCACTCTTTCCATGATGCATAAGCATAGAATTTTTATTACTCCCCACATAAGTGAATTTCTTCTCATGAATAGTAGTGGGAGCAAACTCAACAAAATAACTATCATGTGAGGCATAATCCAATTGAAAGTTAAAATCATGATGACAAATTTCATGGATATCATTATTCTTTATAGCATACATGTCATCACAATAATCATCATAGATAGGAGGGATGCTTTCATCATAATAAATTTGCTCATCAAAACTTGGGGGACAAAAAATATCATCTTCATCAAACATAGCATCCCCAAGCTTGTGGCTTTACATATCATTAGCATCATGGATATTCAAAGAATTCATCCTAACAACATTGCAATCATGCTCATCATCCAAAGATTTAGTGCCAAACATTTTAATGCATTCTTCTTGTAACACTTTGGCACATTTATCAGAATCCTTATTTCCACGAAAGATATTAAAAAGATGAAGCATATGAGGCAACCTTAATTCAATTTTTTAGTTTTCTTTTATAGGCTAAACTAGTGATAAAACAAGAAAAAAATATTTGATTGCAAGATCTAAAGATATACCTTCAAGCACTCGCCTCCCTGGCAACGGCACCAGAAAAGAGCTTGATGTCTACTGCACAACCTTCTTCTTGTAGACGTTGTTGGGCCTCCAAGTGCAGAGGTTTGTAGGACAGTAGCAAATTTCTCTCAATGGATGACCTAAGGTTTATCAATCTGTGGGAGGCGTAGGATGAAGATGGTCTCTCTCAAACAACCCTGCAACCAAATAACAAAGAGTCTCTTGTGTCCCCAACACACACAATACAATGGTACATTGTATAGGTGCACTAGTTCGGCGAAGAGATGGTGATACAAGTGCAATATGGATAGTAGATAATGGTTTTTGTAATCTGAAAATATAAAGACAGCAAGGTAACTAATGATAAAAGTGAGTGTAAACAGTATTGCAATGTGTTGGAACAAGGCCTAGGGTTCGTACTTTCACTAGTGCAAGTTCTCTCAACAATAATAACATAATTGGATCACATAACTATCCCTCAACATGCAACAATGAGTCACGCCAAAGTCACTAATAGCGGAGAACAAACAAAGAGATTATTGTAGGGTACGAAACCACCTCAAAGTTATTGTTTCCGATCAATCTGTTGGGCTATTCATATAAGTGTCACAAACAGCCCTAGAACTCGTAGTAAAATAACACCTTAAGACACAAATCAAACAAAACCCTAATGTCACCTAGATACTCCAATGTCACCTCAAGTATCCGCGGGTATGATTATACAATATGCATCACACAATCTCAGATTCATCTATTCAACCAACACAAAGAACTTCAAAGAGTGCCCGAAAGTTTCTACTAGAGAGTCAAGATGAAAACGTGTGCCAACCCCTATGCATAAGTTCTCAAGGTCACAGAACTCGCAAGTTGATCACCAAAACATACATCAAGTGGATCATGTGAATATCCCATTGTCACCACAGATAAGCACATGCAAGACATACATCAAGTGTTCTCAAATCCTTAAAGACTCACTCTGATAAGATAACTTCAAAGGGAAAACTCAATTCATCACAAGGAGATTGAGGGGGAGAAACATCATAAGATCCAACTATAATAGCAAACCTCATGGTACATCAAGATCGTGCCATATCAAGAACACGAGAGAGAGAGAGAGATCAAACACATAGCTACTGGTACATACTGTCGGTGTCAAAACCGGCGGATCTCGGGTAGGGGGTCCCGAACTGTGCGTCTAGGCGGATGGTAACAGGAGACAAGGGACACAATGTTTTACCCAGGTTCGGGCCCTCTTGATGGAGGTAAAACCCTACGTCCTGCTCGATTAATATTGATGATATGGGTAGTACAAGAGTAGATCTACCACGAGATCAAGGAGGCTAAACCCTAGAAGCTAGCCTATGGTATGATTGTTGTATATATTGTATCTCTATCGACTAGCCTGGCCTCGGTTTATATAATGCACCGGAGGCCTAGGATAACAAGAGTCCTAGCCGAATACGCCGGTGGGGAGAAGTCCTTGTCTTGATCGCCAAGTCTTGTGGAATCTTCCTTGTATGCGGTAGCCGTCCGAAGTGGCCCATGAGTATACGGCCACGGGGGTCCTCGGCCCAATCTAATAGATCGGGAGACGACGTGGTGAGTACCCCCTAGTCCAGGACACCGTCAGTAGCCCCCTGAACCGGTCTTCAAGTTAGGGACGCTCCTCGATTCTTCCGAATTGTTCTTCATCTTCGGTTGCCGGTCTTGAAAACTGGTTCAACAAATCTTCTTTATCTTCGATCTTGAGGATCGCCGAAATGCATTCGACGAGTTTACACGTCGGGTATCCGAGGAGCCCCTTTAAGTTTCCGGCCTTTATCAATGCCTTGTTTATTTTTATGCCACACCTCGGGTTTGAAGTTGTTCCCGGGAGGCAGGGTCCTCTTGCGTCCGAGTTCCAACGCCGGACTGCATTCGAGGTATCTTTTGCAGCCGAGCACCAACGTCGGACCGCTTCCCAGCTCTAGCGCCGGAATGTATCCGAGCTCCAACGCCGGACTATGTATCCGAGCTCCAACCCCGGATTGTATATCCGAGCTCCAACGCCGAAATATATCCGAGCTCCAACGCCGGACTGTGTCCAGGCTCCAATGCCGGACTATATCCGAGGTGTCATATCACCTTGGTTCAAAAAAGTTGAAGGAGTTTAGCCGAGCTTAATGTCGGAAATGCCCTCTATGGAGCCAGCCACTAGCGTCCGAGCTTTATGCCAGGCTGCTTCCGAGTGGTGCACCACCCCGACTATGGGCCGATTTTTTGTCAATATTTTTTATTGGTGCAATTTATTCTCTGCCGAGATATATAGCCAGTAGCCCTCAAGGTGTGTATCAGTCTAAAACCCGAGATGCACATGAAGGATGACATAAGACCGCTGATCCCGGTAGCCGCTGAGACTCAGGTTGATTTGCAAAATCGGCCTGAGGATCAAGTCCTAGCTCGGCGGAATACTTCAGGACACAAAAGCGGCGTGCTTAGTCCTCAAGACTCAGGTTGGGTGCGGCCGACCAACCTGAGGATCAAAATCTCCTCGGAAACTATATTGCACATAAAATTTTCTGCATTGGACAAGCAATGCAGTAGCCCCCGAGACACTGGTCGGGTGGCAACACCAGATCAGGGGATCGATGTGCCCCTTTAATATTTGTAAATAATAAGTCCGAAGCCCAGTAGCCCCTGAGCCTTAATGCGGGCACGGTGGCCGAATTAAGGACCAATATCCATAGTAAAATCACAAATTATGTGTAATGACTCTATGTATCCAAGTACTTTACGTCATTAATGCTCGGATCCGCATTGTACAAAACTTTGTTGACCGACCATCGGCTTCCACCTCCTCGGCCAGTAGCCGAGGAGTGTTTGTCCTACTTTATAAAGCCTTTATGAGGGCAAAGATTTACAACAAACAAGGCAATCTGGCCATACGGTTTTATAAACAAAGGTACGCAGAGAGATATGTTATATTACTGTTTAACAGAAGAAATGTCTTCCAAAGAAAATAGTCCCGCTATCGGTTCCTTTCTTTGGGTTGTCATGCTAAGCATGATCATTAAACCTCAGCTCTAATGTAAGAGCAAAATATCGAGGATTTAGTTTGGGAGGCCAGTTAATAGCCTCCGGTAGTATTCGGCGGCAGTCGAGGTCAAGCCGTAAACACTTCGGCCAATGTTATGAATGGCCCGTCATAGTCATCGGATCGCTGACCAGTTTACGCTTATTGTGACAGTCAGTTTTCGGCTTTCTCCACTAAGGTGCTTAACCATGTGAGCTGGAAGCACAATCGCAGTGGTTCTCCCTTTGCACGCCTAGCCAAACAAAACGGAACGTAGGAAGCAAGTGCAGGAGCCGGGCAACCTAACTATTGACCGAAGACACAATTCGAAACCGATGCATATATAGCAATATCTGAGAATGTTTTTGCCGAATCCCTAAAGGTGTCCGGCGTTGCACTGCGAGACTAATGCTGGAAAAGCACAAATAGTTTAAAAGTGCCAAAAAGCTTGGAAAACCAAGAAACGTCAGTAAAAACATGACGTCCGAACAAGATCAAGTGTTCGGTGCCAATCCGAAAATTGGTCTTAGAAAAAATAAGTGTTTCTGTCGTCCTTTAACATGACACATCCTATCTCAAGACTTCGAGCGGGTCAGCCTACGGCTTCAACCTCCTATCCCGAGGGCGGAGTACTTCTCATTAGGCCAGTTTAGCAAACTAAACTCTAGCGGCTTTGAGAGAGAAATTAGGCTCCCCGGCTAGTGACCGCACAGTCGCGTCGAAAAAAGGAGTGATAAATAATAACAATAGAACTTTGCAACGACTGAGAAGAAGAACACTTATTATAAAACGGCTCAAATAAACTTAAGAGCCCCCAAGTGACTTGGGTAGAAGAATGATTGCATGTACCGAAGTACTTATATCATATCTATGTTCAACCGAACTTTAAATGCGTCTTAACCGACCGTCGGCTTCTCCCTCTTCGGTTAAGGACCGAAAAGTGTTATGTACTCCATCGGTCGAGAATATCTACGGTGTTTCCAATAACCAGGCAATCAGGCCATAAGGCTGTAACAGACAAAGCGCGCTCAGGGAACTTATGCTATATTACTGCGAAGAGTAAGAAGCATTTTCGAAGAAAATAGTACCCCCACCGATACCTTTCTTCGGTGCTCATTGTTATTATGAGACTTGTGCAATAGATTTTTTGTACTCATGAGTTCCGTTGTGTGCCAACCATCATTGAATAACTATAAGAGCGCTAGCTTTCGGCTTCACCCAGTCTGAGGTCCGGCTCGGGTGACCCAATCGTGACAATCGCAGAGGTGCTCCCTTTACTCCCTAGCCGAACAATCGGGAACGTAGGGGTAAACACAGGAGCGAGGCAACCCAGCTTGGAAATCGCTTAAGTCAATGTGGTGCATATTGTGGCGTAATACACGAACAAGGAATGAAGCCGTACAAGTATAATCATATGCAACAGGAAAAGCTTCATAAAGGAAGCCCCCAAGTAAACGGGGTATTTGAATTTATGCGTCACAAACAAAGTTTGGACAAGGAAATTTTTTAGAAGCGACTTTTTTCCAAAAAAGTATAATGCTTGGTCGAACCGAATGCAAGTTAGAAATTAAAGCTTTGAGCATGAAAGCGACTTAGCTGGTTAATGTGTTCGGTATTGATGACGCGGTCCGAGCTTGATGCGGGGCAAGGTTCCATCCCTCAAGCCGGTCCCGAGGTGGCGGAGCAGAGAGCTTGACACGCCGAAGTGGTGACATAGCACGATCAATGCAGACCGGCAGAGTGACGCCGAAGTCCCCGGATCATTTTTCTGTGCACAAAAAATAGTGAAAACCGGAGATGATAGTAATAATGATAATTAAAAAAAATCGTTGCATAATAAATAATTTATGCAAAGTGAGTAATAAAAGAAATATGGCCTGGCGCCGAAGTCAAGTCGATGCAGGGCGTCGGCGTGATGCGGTAAAGGCGTGGCAAAGCCTGAATTCGCAGGTCGGTCCGAGCTCCGAGTGCGGCGTTCGCCGGACTATGTACGGAAACTGACCGAACCACCATGCGACTGTCGTTAATGCAGCCACTATTTGATAGACCTGTGTACATATGACGGACAAACCAAAGTAATAATTCCTTGGGAAAAATGAACCCAAACAAGCAAAAAATACTGGGATTAATAGCACCTGGTTTATTTGTTGTAGCAATCCGAAGGAAGGTGATTCCTAAAATTGGGACCCGCTCCGCACACCCATTGCCTGATGGGCGATAAAACGACGGCATGGCAATGCTGGTAAAGGTTGACTCGCCGAGGCAAAGCCCTCGGCCCAGCTAACGTGACGGACCTGGTCGGCTAGTAACGCCGAAGTGTCCGGAGTAGGTTGATGAAGAGATGGCGAAGCCCCCGGTCCAGCCGAGATGTCGAAGCCTCGATGTCAGCCGATGAGTCGAAGTAGGTCGGCGTGATGGACACCAGCTTGAAGAAGCAATAGTGCGGCCCTGTCAATGCAGGTCGTGACGTGGTCGATGCCGGCTTGATGAAGCGACCGTGCAGCGATGCCGGTATGCCCGCTCCGTGTAATCCGTGGGGCGGCGATGTTGGTGATGATTTATCCTTCGCGATGTCGGGCTCTTGTTCGGCTTGTCGAGATGATGATCCGAAGAAGTTGAGCTCGGCTCAACAAAGTGACGCCGTGTCTAGCGTAGGTCGGCAGCCATGGAGTAATATTGTCGGACTGGTTTGACACCAGCATGATGTTGAAGATCATGTTCAAAAGATCTTACAGTTAGTGGGATGTGTTCGGGAACAAAACACAATACCCCATACAAAATTTCCTTCAAAAGGGATGTCCGAAATCCTGTTCATAAAAAAGATGAACTCGGGTTGGATTCATTTTCGCGTAGAAAACAGATCCGAAAAGTGATGCACTAATCGGAAGGTTCCTGGAGTTTGGACGGTCGGATCAAGCCGAAATTTTGAGAGGTGGTAGATATAGGAATTCCGCAGCCGATCAACGGTTGGATCTTCCAAAGGACGTCCGAGCTAGAAGCTGGACACCACTCCCTAAACTCATCCAAATTCCCGTCCAGATTTGACAGGGCTCCGGTATATCGTGGATTGCCAGAGATTCCTTCATCGGAACTCGACGAAATTTTCCAGGGTTGTTGTAGACTCAATTCCGCACAATTCCACCAAAGCGATCGTCAAAGCGATACTCGAGGAGGTGGTGGTGGTAGATACGAGTTCGCTGTCCAGAAAAACAGCACGGTCACTTGAGGGCAATGTTGACGTTGAGCCCCCGAGCTCCATAGATGATTCCTCCGTGATCTTGATAGAGATCGGAGTTGATGTTTGATGAAGGCCCTCGTCCGGACATGGTGATCCGAACACGGAGCGCAATTCTTGGTCGAACCAAGGTGACCAGTCGAGCTGGTGACGAAGATGCCGAAGTCGCAGTTGATCTGCAGGCGAGCCATCGATCCTTTTGTCGATCACACAGCGGAACTCTCAATGAAAGCACCAATGTCGGTGTCAAAACCAGCGGATCTCGGGTAGGTGGTCTCGAACTGTGCGTCTAGGCGGATGGTAACAGCAGACAAGGGACACAATGTTTTACCTAGGTTCGGGCCCTCTTGATGGAGGTAAAACCCTACGTCCTGCTCGATTAATATTGATGATATGGGTAGTACAAGAGTAGATCTACCACGAGATCAAGGAGGCTAAACCCTAGAAGCTAGCCTATGGTATGATTGTTGTATATATTGTATCTCTATCGACTAGCCTGGCCTCGGTTTATATAATGCACCGGAGGCCTAGGATAACAAGAGTCCTAGCCAAATACGCCGGTGGGGAGAAGTCCTTGTCTTGATCGCCAAGTCTTGTGGAATCTTCCTTGTATGCGGTAGCCATCCGAACTGGCCCATGAGTATATGGCCACTGGGGTCCTCGGCCCAATCTAATAGATCGGAAGACGACGTGGTGAGTACCCCCTAGTCCAGGACACCATCACATACCCTCAGCCCCGAGGGTGAACTACTCCCTCCTCATCATGGAGAGTGTCGGGATGATGAAGATGGCCACCGGTGACGGATCCCGCCTCCGGCAGGGTGCCGGAACAGGGTCTCGATTGGTTTTTGGTGTCTCCAGGGGCTTGTGGCGGCGGAACTCCCAATCTAGGTTATTTTCTGGAGGTTTGGGGATTTATAGGAGAGGTTGGCGTCGAGAACAAGTCAGCGGGCCCCACAGAGAGTCCACGAGGCAGGGGCGTGCCCTAGGGGAGTGGGCGCGCCCTCCACCCTCGTGGGGCCCACGGGACTCCCCTCCGGTAACTCTTCATTCTAGTATTTTTTTCTATTTTCTATAAAAAATCTCCGTTGATTTTCAGCGCATTTCGAGAACTTTTATTTCTGCACAAAAACAACACCATGATAGTTCTGCTGAAAATAGCGTCAGTCCGGGTTAGTTCTAACCAAATCATGCCAAAATCATGTAAAAATATTGTAAACATGGCATGAATACATCAAAAATTATAGATACGTTGGAGGCGTATCATGTATCACTACTATCGAGATTCAACAAAAATAGACCACTCATCAAGGGTGCATGACCATAAAAGATATTACTCATATAAATAGAACAACCATTATTCTCTGATTTAAATGAATAACCGTCACGCATCAAACAAGATCCAGATATAATGTTCATGCTCAACGCTGGCACCAAATAACAATTATTTAGGTCTAAAACTAGTCCTGACGATAGATGTAGAGGTAGCGTGCCGACGACGATCACATTGACTTTGGAACCATTTCCCACGCGCATCATCACCTCGTCCTTAGACAATCTTCGGTTAATTCGTAGCCCATGTTTCGAGTTGCAAATGTGAGCAACAGAACCAGTATCAAATACACAGGCGCTACTACGAGCATTACTAAGGTACACATCAATAGCATGTATATCAAATATACCTTTCACTTTACCATCCTTCTTATCCGCCAAATACTTGGGGCAGTTCCGCTTCCAGTGACCAGTCCCTTTGCAGAAGAAGCACTCAGTTTCAGGTTTAGGTCCAGACTTGGGTTTCTTCACTTGACAAGCAACTTGCTTGCTGTTCTTCTGGAAGTTCCCTTTCTTCCCTTTGCCCTTTTCCTTGAAACTAGTGGTCTTGTTAACCATCAACACTTGATGCTCCTTCTTGATTTCTACCTCCGCGGCCTTTAGCATTGTGAAGAGCTCAGGAATTATCTTATCCATCCCTTGCATAATATAGTTCATCACGAATCTTTTGTAGCTTGGTGGCAGTGATTGAAGAACTCTGTTAATGACACTATCATCAGGAAGATTAACTCCCAGTTGAGTCAAGTGGTTGTGGTACCCAGACATGCTGAGTATATGTTCACTGACAAAACTATTCTCCTCCATCTTGTAGCTATAGAACTTATTGGAGACTTCGTATCTCTCAATTCGGGCATTTGCTTGAAATATTAACTTCAACTCCGGGAACATCTCATATGCTCCATAACGTTCAAAACGTGTTTGAAGTCCCGATGCTAAGCCGTAAAGCATGGCACATTGAACTATTAGGTCGTCATCAGCTTTGCTCTGCCAGACGTTCATAACATCTGGAGTTGCTTCTGCAGCGGGTTTTGCACCTAGCGGTGCTTCCATGACGTAATTATTCTGTGTAGCAATGAGGATAATCCTCAAGTTACGGCCCAATCTATGTAGTTGTGATGTCTACTACACAAACATCTTCTTATAGACGTTGTTGGGCCTCCAAGTGCAGAGGTTTGTAGGACAGTAGCAAATTTCCCTCAAGTGGATGACCTAAGGTTTATCAATCCGTAGGAGGCGTAGGATGAAGATGGTCTCTCTCAAGCAACCATGCAACCAAATAACAAAGAGTCTCTTGTGTCCCCAACACACCCAATACAATAGTAAATTGTATAGGTGCACTAGTTCGGCGAAGAGATGGTGATACAAGTGCAATATGGATAGTAGATAATGGTTTTTGTAATCTGAAAATATAAAAACAGCAAGGTAACTAATGATAAAAGTGAGCGTAAACGGTATTGCAATGCGTTGAAACAAGGCCTAGGGTTCATACTTTCACTAGTGCAAGTTCTCTCAACAATAATAACATAATTGGATCACATAACTATCCCTCAACATGCAACAAAGAGTCACTCCAAAGTCACTAATAGCGGAGAACAAACGAAGAGATTATGGTAGGGTACGAAACCACCTCAAAGTTATTCTTTCAAATCAATCCATTGGGCTATTCCTATAAGTGTCACAAACAGCCCTAGAGTTCGTACTAGAATAACACCTTAAGACACAAATCAACCAAAACCCTAATGTCACCTAGATACTCCAATGTCACCTCAAGTATCCGTGGGTATGATTATACGATATGCATCACACAATCTCAGATTCATCTATTCAAACCAACACAAAGTACTTCAAAGAGTGCCCCAAAGATTCTACCGGAGAATCACGATGAAATTGTGTGCCAACACCTATGCATACGCTCACGGGCGGAACCCGTAAGTTGATCACCAAAACATACATCAAGTGAATCACGTGATATCCCATTGTCACCACAGATACGCACGGCAAGACATACATCAAGTGTTCTCAAATCTTTAAAGACTCAATCCGATAAGATAACTTCAAAGGGGAAACTCAATCCATTACAAGAGAGTAGAGGGGGGAGAAAACATCATAAGATCCAACTATAATATCAAAGCTCGCGATACATCAAGATCGTACCACTTCAAGAACATGAGAGAGAGAGAGAGAGAGATCAAACACATAGCTACTGGTACATACCCTCAGCCCCAAGGGAGAACTACTCCCTCCTCGTCATGGAGAGCACTGAGATGATGAAGATGGCCACCGGAGAGGGATTCCCCCTCCGGTAGGGTGCCAGAACGGGTCTAGATTGGCTTTCGGTGGCTGCGAAGGCTTCTAGCGGCGGAACTCACGATCTATTGTGCTCCCCGATCGTTTTAGGGTATATGGAGATATATAGGTGGAAGAAGTACATCAGGGGGCCACGAGGGGCCCACGAGGGTGGAGGGCGCGCCCCCTGCCTCGTGGCTTCCTCGTTGCTTCCCTTACGTGGACTCCAAGTCTCCCGGGTTGCTTTCCTTCCAAAAATAAGTTCCGTGAAGTTTCAGGTCAATTGGACTCTGTTTGATTTTCCTTTTTTGCGATACTCTAAAACAAGGAAAAACAGAAACTGGCACTCGGCTCTGGGTTAATAGGTTAGTCCCAGAAATAATATAAAATTGTATAATAAAGCCCATAAACATCCAAAACAGAAGATAATATAGCATGGAGCAATCAAAAATTATAGATACATTGGAGACGTATCAAGTTGCTACCATCATCTTTCAACTTAGCTTTCTCTAGGAACGCATTAAAATTTAAGGGAACAGTAGCACGGGCCATTGATCTACAACAACATAGACATGCAAATACTATCAGGTACTAAGTTCATGATAAATTAAAGTTCAATTAATCATATTACTGAAGAACTCCCACTTAGATAGACATCACTATAGTCATCTAAATGATCACATGATCCATATCAACTAAACCATGCCCGATCATCACGTGAGATGGAGTAGTTTTCAATGGTAAACATCACTATGTTGATCATATCTACTATATGATTCACGTTCAACTTTTTGGTCTCAGTGTTCCGAGGCCATATCTGCATATGCTAGGCTCGTCAAGTTTAACCCGAGTATTCTGGACGTGCAAAACTGGCTTCCACCTGTTGTATGTGAACGTAGAGCTTATCACACCCGATCATCACGTGGTGTCTCGGCACGACGAACTATAGCAATGGTGCATACTCAGGGAGAACACTTATACCTTGAAATTTAGTGAGGGGTCATCTTATAATGCTACTTTCATACTAAGCAAAATAAGATGCATAAAAGATAAACACCACATGCAATCAAAATAAGTGATATGATATGGCCATCATCATCTTGTGCCTTTGATCTCCATCTCCAAAGGATCGTCATGATCACCATCGTCACCGGCTTGACACCTTGATATCCATCGTAGCATCGTTGTCATCTCACCAACTATTGCTTCTAGGACTATCGCTACCGCTTAGTGATAAAGTAAAGCAATTACATGGCGATTGCATTTCATACAATAAAGCGAAAACCATAAGGCTCCTGCCAGTTGCCGATCACTTCTACAAGACATGATCATCTCATACAACAATTTATATCTCATCACGTCTTGACCATATCACATCACAACATGCCCTGCAAAAACAAGTTAGACGTCCTCTACTTTGTTGTCGCAAGTTTTACATGGCTGCTACGGGCTTCTAGCAAGAACCGTCCATACCTACTGATACGTCTCCAATGTATCTATAATTTTTGATTGTTACATGCTGTTGTATTATCAATCTTGGTTGTTTTATAATCATTTATAGTAATTTTATATCATTTTTTGGTACTAACCTATTGACATAGTGCCCAGTGACAGTTGTTGTTTTCCATGTTTTTTAAATCGCGGAAAATCAATATCAAATGGAGTCCAAATGCCATGAAACTTTACAGAGAATTTTTATGGGCCAAAAGGAACAAAACGGGCCCTGGCTGCTCCTGGGGGTGCCCCGAGGGAGGCATGGGTGCGCCCTAGTGGGTTGTGCCCACCTCGGGTGCCCCCCGGACCGCCTCTTTGCTCTATAAATATCCCAATATTTCCAGAACCCTAGGGGAGTCGATGAAATATTCATCCAGCCGCCGCAGAGTCCAGAACCACCAGATCCAATCTAGAAACCATCTCGGATGGGGTTCACCACCTCCATTGGTGCCTCTCCGATGATGCGTGAGTAGTTCTTTGTAAACCTTCTGGTCCGTAGTTAGTACCTAGATGGCTTCATCTCTCTCTCTCTCTTGATTCTCAATACAATGGTCTCTTGGAGATCCATATGATGTAACTCTTTTGCGGTGTGTTTGTTGGGATCGATGAACTTTGAGTTTATGATCAGATCTATCTTTTTATATCCATGACAGTATTTGAGTTTATTTGTTCTCTTTTATGCACGATCTCTTATAGCCTCGTATTTCTTCTCCGATATTTGGGTTTTTTTGGCCAACTTGATCTATTTATCTTGCAATGGGAAGAGGTTCTTTTTAGTGGGTTCGATCTTACGGTGCTTGATCCCAGTGACAGAAAGGGAACCGACACGTATGTATCATTGCTACTAAGGATAAAATGATGGGTTCTATCTCTACATAGATAGATCTTGTCTACATCATGTCATCGTTCTTATTGCATTACTCCGTTTCTCCATGAACTTAATACACTAGATGCAAGTTGGATAGCGGTCGATGTGTGGAGTAATAGTAGTAGATGCTGGCAGGAGTCGATCTACTAATCTTGGACGCGATGCCTACATAATGATCATTGCCTGGACATTGTCTTGAGTATTTGGTTCTATCAATTTCCCAACAGTAATTTGTTCACCCACCACTTTGCTATTTTTCTTGAGAGAAGCCACTAGTGAAACCTACGGCCCCCAGGTCTCTTTCTCATATTATTTGCCTTTGTGATCTACTTTTATTTGCATTTATTTTCAGATCTACTAAACAACCCAAAAATATCTTGCTGAAATTTATACTTATTTATTTATTTGGCGTTCAATCTATCAATCTACTACAAATTTACCTCACGTCTGTTTGCCTATCTTGAGGCGTCGTACCCCGGAAGGGATTGACAACCCCTTTGATACGTCCATTTTGCATCATGTTTCCTTGCTATTATTTATAATGTTTTTAACCATAATAATGCTTTTTGGAGTAATTCTAATGCCTTTTATCTCATAATTTACAAGGAACACACCAAGATGGAGAATTTCGGCAGCTAGAATTTGGACCTGGAAAACCTACGTCAGGCCACCTATTCTGCACAACTCCAAATGAGCTAAAACTTTACGGAGAATTTTTATGAATTGTTTGAGGAATATTGGAGCCAATAAGCACCAGAGGGGGGCCACCAGGTGGGCACAACCCACCTTGGCATGTCAGGCCCCCCTGGCACGCCCTGGTGGGTTGTGGCCTCCTCGGCCCACCTCCGGTGCCCATCTTTTGGTATATAAGTGGTTTTGACCTAGAAAAAAAATAGAGGACATTCGGGTATGAAGCGCCGCCATTTCGAGGCGGAACTTGGGCAGGAGCACTTTTGCCCTCCGGTGGAGCTATTCCGCCGGGGGAACTTCCCTCCCGGAGCGGGAAATCATCGTCATCATCATCACCAACAACTCTCCCATCTTGGGTAGGGCAATCTCCATCAACATCTTCACCAGCACCATCTCATCTCAAACCCTAGTTCATCTCTTGTATTCAATCTTGTTACCGGAACTATAGATTGTTGCTAGGGGGTGACTAGTAGTGTTGATTACATCTTGTAGTTGATTACTATATGGTTTATTTGGTGGAAGGTTATATGTTCAGATCCATTATGCATATTAATACCCCTCTGATCATGAGCATGTTTATTATTTGTGAGTAGTTACTTTTGTTCTTGAGGTCACGGGAGAAATCATGTTGCAAGTAATCATGTGAATTTCATACGTGTTCAATATTTTGATAGTATGTATGTTGTGATTCCCTTAGTGGTGTCATGTGAGCGTCGACTACATGACACTTGGCCATATTTGGGCCTAAGGGAATGCATTGTGGAGTAGTAAATAGATGGTGGGTTGCGAGAGGGACAGAAACTTAAACCCTAGTTTGTGCACTACTCCGTAAGGGACCGATTGGATCCTAGAGTTTAATGCTATGGTTAGAATTCACTCTTAATACTTTCTTGTGGTTGTGGATGCTTGCGGGAGGGTTAATCATAAGTAGGAGGTTTGTTCAAGTAAGAACAACACCTAAACACCGGTCCACCCACATATAAAATTATCAAAGTAGCGAACACAAATCAAACCAACATGATGAAAGTAACTAGATGAAATTCATGTGTTCCCTCAAGAACGCTTTGCTTATTATAAGAGACCGTTTTGGCCTGTCCTTTGCCTCAAAAGGATTGGTCTACCTTGCTGCATACTTGTCACTATTATTGTTTCTTTCTCGTTACAAATTATCTTGCTATCAAACTACTCGCTACTTACAATTTCAGCACTTGCAAGCATTGCCGTACTGAAACTACTTGTCATTTCCTTCTGCTCCTTGTTGGGTTCGACACTCTTACTTATCGAAAAGAGCTAAAATTGATCCCCTATACTTGTGGGTCATCAAGGCTATTTTCTGACGCCGTTGCCGGGGAGTGAAGCGCCATTGGTAAGTGGAATTCGGTAAGGAAACATTTATATAGTGTGCTAAAATTTATTGCCACGTGTTACTATGGAAAACAATCCTTTGAGGAATTTGTTCGGGGTATCTTCACCTCGTCCGGAACCACAAATATCTACCCCTCAACCTACTGCACCTACTGAAAATATTGAATATGAAATTCCTTCGGGTATGTTAGAACAATTGCTAGCTAATCCTTATGCAGGAGATGGAACCGAACATCCTAATACTTCATATATGTAGAACAAATTTGTGGATTGTTTAAGCTTGCAGGTTTACCCGGAGATGAGGTGATGAGAAAGGTTTTCCCTTTATCTTTGAAGGGAAAATCATTGGCATGGTATAGGCTATGCGATGATATTGGATCATGGAATTGGAATCGTTTGAAATTGGAGTTCCCCCGAAAAAATATCATATAAATCTAGTTCATCGTGATCAGAATTATATATACAATTTTTGGCCTCATGAAGGAGAAAGTATTGCTCTAGCTTGGGGGAGGCTTAATTCAATGTTATATTCATGCCCCAACCATGAGCTCTCAATAGAAATTAGTATCCAAATTTTTTTTGCTCAGCTTTCTCGTAATGATCAAACCATGCTTGATACTTCTTGTGCTGGTTCATTTATGAAGAAGACTATTGAATTCCGGTGGGATCTTTTGGAAAGAATTAAACGCAACTCTGAAGATTGGGAACTCGAGGAAGTTAAAGAGTCAGGTATTAAACTTAAGTATGATTGTGTTAAATCTTTTATGGATATCGATGCTTTTCAAAAGTTTAGCACTAAATATGGACTTGACTCTGAGATAGTAGCCCCCTTTTGTGAATCATTTGCTACTCATGTTGAACTCCCTAAAGAGAAGTGGTTTAAATATCACCCACTTATTAAAGAAGAAATTAAAGAACCAATACCATTTAAAGAAGAAACTATACTTTATAATATTGATCCAGTTGTTCCTTCTGCTTATATAGAGAAACCACCTTCTCCCGTTAGGATGAAGGAACATGCTAAAGTTTCAACTGTGGTTAACAAAAGCTATGTTAGAACACCTAAACCTGATGAACAAATTAAAGTAGAACCTAGCATTGCTATGGTTAAAGATCTCTTGGAAGAAGATATGGATGGGCATGTTATTTACTTCTGTTAAGAAGCTGCTAGAATTACTAAACCTCATGGAAAAGATAAACATAGACCCGTTGTAGGTATGCATGTTATTTCAGTTAAAATAGGAGATCACTATTATCATGGTTTATGTGACATGGGTGCTAGTATGAGTGCTATTCCTTAAACTCTATATCAAGAAATTATAAAGGACATAGCACCTGCTGAGTTAGAAGACATAGATGTTACTATTAAACTTGTTAATAGAGACACCATATCACCTTGTGGGATCATTAGAGATGTTGAAGTCTTGTGTGGGAAAATAAAATATCCTACTGATTTTCTTGTTCTTGGTACCCCGCAAGATGACTTTTGTCCCATTATCTTTGGTAGACCTTTCTTGAAAACAGATAATGCTAAGATAGATTGCAAGAAACAAACTATGGGTGTTAGCTTTGGTCATGAGTCTCATGAGTTTAATTTTTCCAAGTTTAGTAGAAATCATCATGAAAAAGAATTGCCTAGTAAGGATGAATTAATTGGTCTTGCTTATATTGTTCTGCCACCTACTGATCCCTTAGAACAATACTTGCTAGACCATGAGAATGATTTACATATGCATGAAAGAAATGAAATAGACAAGATTTTCTTTGAATAACGTCCTCTGCTTAAACACAATTTGCCTATTGAAACTCTGGGAGGTCCTCCTCCACCTAAAGGTGATCCAGTGTTTGAATTAAAACAATTGCCAGACACTTTGAAATATGCTTATCTTGATGAAAAGAAGATATATCATGTTATCATTAGTGCTAACCTTTCAAAACATGAAGAAGAAAGATTATTGAAAGTTCTAAGGAAGCACCGGGATGCTATTGGATATACTCTTGATGATTTAAAGGGCATTAGTCCCACTCTATTTTAACACAAAATTAATATGGAACCAGATGCTAAACCAGTTGTTGATCACCAATGCCAGTTGAATCCGAAGATGAAAGAGGTGGTAAGAATGGAAATATTAAAACTTCTGGAAGCAGGTATAATTTATCCTATAGCTGATAGTAGATGGGTAAGTCATGTTCATTGTGTCCCTAAGAAAGGAGGTATTACTGTTGTTCCTAATGATAAGAATGAACTCATTCCACAAAGAATTGTTACAGGCTATAGAACGGTAATTCATTTTAGAAAATTAAATAAAGCAACTAGAAAAGATCATTACCCTTTGTCTTTTATTGATCAAATGCTTGAAAGATTATCTAAGCACACACACTTTTTCTTCTTTGATGGATGTTCTGGCTTTTCACAAATACCTGTTTCTCAACCTGATCAAGAAAAGACAACTTTTACTTGTCCATTTAGAACCTATGCTTATAGACTTATGCCTTTTGGTTTATGTAATGCACCTGCTACCTTTCAAAGATGCATGATGGCTATATTCTCTGACTTTTGTGAAAAGATTTTTGAGGTTTTCATGGATGACTTTTCTGTTTATGGGAAGTCTTTTGATGATTGTTTAAGCAACCTTGAGCGAGTTTTGCAGAGATGTGAACAAACAAATCTTGTCTTGAATTGGGAGAAGTGTCACTTTATGGTTAATGAAGGCATTGTCTTGGGTCATAAAAATTTTGAAAGAGGTATTGAAGTGGACCAAGCTAAGGTTGATGCAATTGAGAAAATGCCATGTCCTAAGGACATAAAAGGTATTCGTAGTTTCCTAGGTCATGCTAGTTTCTATAGGAGGTTTATTAAAGACTTCTCTAAAATTTCTAGGCCTCTCACTAGTCTTTTGCAAAAGGATGTTCCTTTTGTTTTTGATGATGATTGTTTAGAAGCCTTTGAAACACTAAAGAAAGACTTAATATCCACATCTATTGTTCAACCACCTGATTGGAACTTGCCTTTTGAAATTATGTGCGATGCTAGTGATTATACTGTTGGTGCTGTTCTAGGACAAAGAGTTGATAAGAAATTGAATGTTATCCATTATGCTAGTAAACTCTAGATAGTGCTCAAAGAAACTATGCTACTACTGAAAAAGAATTCTTAGCAGTGGTGTTTGCTTGTGATAAATTTAGACCTTATATTGTTGATTCCAAAGTAACTCTTCACACAGACCATGCTGCTATTAAATATCTTATGGAAAAGAGAGATGCTAAACCTAGACTTATTCGTTGGGTTCTCTTGTTACAAGAATTTCATTTACATATCATTGATAGAAAAGGAGCCGAGAACCTCGTAGCTGATAATTTGTCTAGGCTTGAAAATGTGCTTGATGACCCACTTCCTATTGATGATAGTTTTCCTGATGAGCAGTCAGCTGCAATAAATGTTGCTAATAGTACTCCTTGTTATGCTGACTATGCTAATTACATTGTTGCTAAATATTTGCCACCTAACTTTACATATCAACAAAATAAAAAGTTCTTCCATGATTCAAGACATTACTTTTGGGATGACCCACATCTTTATAAAGAAGGAGTAGATGGTATTATTAGACGTTGTGTACCTGAGCATGAACAAGGACAAATCCTACGGAAATGTCACTCTGAGGCTTATGGAGGGCATCATGCTGGAGATAGAACTGCTCACAAGGTATTACAATTTCGACTTTATTGGCCTACTCTCTTCAAAGGATGCCCGTAAGTTTGTCTCTTTGTGTGATGAATGTCAAAGAATAGGTAATATCGGTAAGCGTCAAGAAATGCCTATGAATTATTCACTTGTTATTGAGCCTTTTGATGTTTGGGGATTTGATTACATGGGACCTTTTCCTTCCTCTAATGGGTATACACATATTTTGGTCATTGTTGATTATGTTACTAAATGGGTAGAAGCTATTCCAACTAGTAGTTTTGATCACAACACCTCTACTAAAATGTTTAAGGAAGTTATTTTCCCAAGGTTTAGAGTCCGTGGATATTTAATGACTGATAGTGGTTTACACTTTATTCATGGTGCTTTCCATAAAATGCTTGCTAAGTATGATGTTAACCATAGAATTGCATCACCCTATCATCCTTAGTCTAGTGGTCAAGCTGAACTTAGAAATAGAGAAATAATATTAATTTTTCAAAAGACTGTCAATAGGTCCAGGAAGAATTGGTCTAAGAAATTAGATGATGCATTTTGGGCTTATAGAACAGCTTATAAAAATCCTGTGGGTATGTCTCCTTATAAAATGGTTTATGGAAAAGCTTGTCATTTACCTCTTGAGTTAGAACATAAAGCTTATTGGGCAGTTAAGGAACTCAATTATGATTTCAAACTTGCTGGTGAAAAGAGGTTATTTGATATAAGATCATTAGATGAATGGAGAACCCAAGCTTATGAAAATGCAATGTTATTCAAAGAAAAGGTTAAAAGATGGCACGACAAAAGAATCCAAAAGCGTGAGTTTAAAGTTGGGGAATATGTTCTTTTGTACAACTCTTGTTTTAGATTTTTTGCAGGGAAACTCCTCTCGAAATGGAAAGGCCCCTATGTCATCGAGGAGGTTTACTGGTCTTGATCCATCAAAATAAATAATTTCGAAGGCACTAACCCGAAGGTTGTCAATGGGCAACGAATAAAGCATTATATCTCAGGTACGCCTATTAATGTTGAAAGTAATATTATTCAAACTTTGACACCGAAAGAACACATAAAAGAGTCCTTCCGGAACACTCCAGAATCGTGAAAATAAGGAGGTACGTGATACAGTAAATAAAAGGACTCCGAAAAATCTACAAAAAATTTTTTATCAGCTTTGGAATATTTTAGAATTTTGGAAATAGAGAAACTACCAGGAAGCTTCCCCTGGTGGGCAGAAGACACCAAGGCGCGCTAGGCTTGCCTGGCGCGCCCAGGTGGGTTGTGCCCACCAGGAACACCTCCCGTACTCCGTTTTCCTACCATATGCTTGTCATGCAATATAAAAAATCTATATATACTTCTTGAACCTGTTGATCACCGTATCGCGGAGAAATCCTCTGTTCTCTTTTTTCCTTGTTGTTTTCTGCTAGATTCCATCTACCATGGCCTCTTCAAGCTCCTCCAAGGATAGGATATCTCCTTCACCACCATAAGGAGAATTGAGTATCGGGTATGGGCACTCCCCTTGGCTTCCGCCAAGCTTGGTGGAGGTGCCCCGGTATCGTATCATCCCACTATATTTTTGCTTTTATTTATCTCAGTTCAATCTTATGCTTTCAGATGAAATAAAATTTAGTTTGATCCTTTCTTCTTCCGAGAGTTTGCTTAGTGATCTATCCTTGTAATCGTGTGCAAGTTATATAATGAAGTTAGTGTTAGTTTTTTCTTTGTTTACTTTCATGATGCAAATGAAGAAAAGAAATAAGGAAGAAAGAAAAGGAGAAAGGAAATAAATAATGAAAAGATTATATACTAATCCTATGGTAGGTGATGGCACCACATAAGGAAAACTATAGGTAGAGAATTTTATTAGAGATTGACAAACATAGCATTAGTCAATGATGCAACTCATGACAGAATTAATAAGGGTAGAGAAGATTCACATATATATAGATATACTATCCTAGAAATCTTTTGTGATTGTGAGCCTTCATCAAAATATTACATGCCAAAATTGTTGACGTTGGACAAGGAAGACAACTTAATGGTTTATGTTTGTTTATATTCACATAGAAGCCATATTGTCATAGATCCTTTAACATGTGATGCTTGCACCCTATCTTTGCTAGCCAAAAATTATGTACTAAGTAGAGATACTACTTGTGCATCCAAAAACCCTTAAACCCAAATCTTTTTTCAAGTGTCCACCATACCTACCTAGGGATTGAGCAAGATCCCTCAAGTAAGTTGTCATGGGTGCAAAAAAGGCAATAAAATTTGCTTCTAAAAGTGTGAGATCATTTAGTGTAAGAGAAAATTGAGCGGTGTATGAACTTGTATGACAAAGAATAAAAGCGATAGACTGCATAATAAAGGTCGTCATCTTAAGGGGCAATACAACATGAAGTTCTCTTACACTAAGGGATTGAGCAAACAAACAAATAAGCGCATGGCAACCTCTGCTTCCATCTGCGAAGGGACTATCTTTTACTTTTATGCAAAGAGTCAAAGTTTTTTCTCTCTATTCCTTTTATTTTTATCTTTTGGCAAGCATCATGTGGTGAGGAAAGATCTAGGCACATATGTCTAGTTGATTATAGATAGCATGAGTTATTATTGTTGACATCACCCTTGAGGTGAGTATGTTGGAAGGAAAAATCATAAGCCCCTATCTTTCTATGTGTCCGGTTGAAATGTTTTGTTCATGGGTACAAGATGAGTGTTAGCAATCATAGAAGACTATATGATGGTTGAGTATGTGGACTTGCCTAAAGGCTCTGACACATGACTCTTCCTGAAAAGATGATGAATTGTAGTTGCAAAGTTGATTGAGAACATAGTTTGTTGGTTTCTAATAGAGTTTTTGCTTTATACTTCGATTATGTGATGAACTTTACTTATTCATAGGAAGTATATGATGCAAGTTTTATGATAAAAGTCCTATGTTTAATTTTGATGTTGTTACAATAATCAACATGATGCTTCTATGTCCGTATTTTTTTTATCGACACCTCTCTCTCAAAGCATGTGGACATGTTTTTCGATTTTGGTTTTCGCTTGAGGACAAGCGAGGTCTAAGCTTGGGGGAGTTGATACATCCATTTTGCATCATGTTTCCTTGCTGTTATTTATAATGTTTTATCCATAATAATGCTTTTTGGAGTAATTCTAATGCCTTTTCTCTCATAATTTACAAGGAACACACCAAGAGGGAGAATTCCGGCAGCTGGAAATCTGGACCTGGAAAAGCTATGTCAGGCCACCTATTCTGCACAACTCCAAATGAGCTGAAACTTTACAGAGAATTTTTATGAATTATTTGAGGAATATTGGAGCTAATAAGCACCAGAGGGGGGCCACCAGGTGGGCACAACCAACCTGGGCGCGCCAGGCCCCCCTGGCGTGCCCTGGTGGGTTGTGGCCTCCTTGCCCACCTCCGGTGCCCATATTTTCGTATATAAGTGGTTTTGACCTAGAAAAAAAGAGGACTTTCGGGATGAAGCGCCGCCGTCTCGAGGCGGAACTTGGGCAGGAGCACTTTTGCCCTCCAGCGGAGCGATTCCGCCGGGGGAACTTCCCTCCGGAAGCGGGAAATCATCGTCATCATCATCACCAACAACTCTCCCATCTTGGGGAGGGCAATCTTCATCATCATCTTCAACGACACCGTCTCATCTCAAACCCTAGTTCTTCTCTTGTATTCAATCTTGTTACCGGATCTATAGATTGTTGCTAGGGGGTGACTAGTAGTGTGGATTACATCTTGTAGTTGATTACTATATGGTTTATTTGGTGGAAGATTATATGTTCAGATCCATTATGCATATTAATACCCCTCTAATCATGAGCATGTTTATTATTTGTGAGTAGTTACTTTTGTTCTTGAGGTCATGGGAGAAATCATGTTGCAAGTAATCATGTGAATTTGATGTGTTCAATATTTTGATAGTATGTATGTTGTGATTCCCTTAGTGTTGTCATGTGAACATCGACTACATGACACTTCACCATATTTGGGACTAAGGGAATGCATTGTGGAGTAGTAAATAGATGGTGGGTTGTGAGAGCGACAGAAACTTAAACCCTAGTTTATGAAGTACTCCGTAAGGGACCGATTGGATCCTAGATTTTAATGATATGGTTAGAATTTATTCTTAATACTTTTCTCGTAGTTGCGGATGCTTGCGGGAGGGTTAATCATAAGTAGGAGGTTTGTTCAACTAAAAACAGCACCTAAGCACCAGTCCACCCACATATCAAATTATCAAAGTAGCGAACACAAATCAAACCAACTTGATGAAAGTAACTAGATGAAATTCCCGTGTACCCTCAAGAACGCTTTGCTTATTATAAGAGACCGTTTTGGCATGTCCTTTGCATCAAAAGGATTGGGCTACCTTGTTGCGTACTTGTCACTATTATCGTTACTTGCTCGTTACAAATTATCTTGCTGTCAAACTACTCGCTACTTACAATCTCAGCACTTGCAGACATTACCTTACTGAAAACTACTTGTCATTTCCTTCCGCTCCTCGTTGGGTTCGACACTCTTACTTATTGAAAAGAGCTACAATTGATCCCCTTTACTTGTGGGTCATCACCCTTTAACACGCCGTGTTGCGAGAAGTTGTCATTTGTGTGCAGGTGTTGTTTACATTGTGTTTCTTGGTTCTCCTACTGGTTCGATAACCTTGGTTTCATATCTGAGGGAAATACCTACCGCCACTGTGCTGCATCATCCCTTCCTCTTTGGGGAAATACCGACATAGCTTCAAGCGCCATCAAAAGGAATGTCTGGCACCGTTGCCCAGGAGGATCTTCAACATATACCAGGTTCCTAATCACAAATCTCATCTCCTTGCAATTTACATTATTTGCCATTTGCCTCACGTTTTCCTCTCCCCCACTTTGCAAAAATTGGCCGTTTTATTCTCCCCTCTTTTCCGTTTGCCGTTTTCTTGTCGAATCTGTTTTTCAATGCAATCTTGTTGTGTGGTCATCATGACTCAAGAGAACACCAAATTATGTGACTTCTCAAATACCAACAACAATGATTTTATCGGCGCTCCGCTTGCTCCTCCTGCCACTAGTGCGGAGACTTTTGATATTAATAATACTTTGCTGAATCTTGTTATGAAAGACCAATTTTCCGGTACTCCTAATGAGGATGTTGCGTCCCATCATAATACCTTCATGGAATTATGAGATATGCAAAAGAAAAAAATATGTGGACAATGATGTGGTCAAAATGAAACTATTTCCATTTTCTTTGCGTGATTCGGCAAAAAATTGGTTCTCTTCTTTGCCTCACAATAGTATCAATTATTGGAATAAGTGCAAAGATGCTTTTATCACTAAGTATTTTCTACCCGCAAAGATTATTTCCCTTAGAACCCAGATCATGAATTTCAAGCAACTTGAACATGAGCATGTTGCAAAATCTTGGGAAATGGTGAAAATGATGCTAAGGAATTGCCCAACTCATGGGTTAAATCTTTGGATAATCATACAAAAAATTTATGTGGGGTTGAACTTTATGATGTAAATTACTTTGGGTGAAGCCACCAAATTGCTTGATAATATTATGGCAAATTATTCGCAATGGCATACCAAAAGAGCTCCTACTAGTAAAAGGTTAATTATGTTGAAGAAATTTCTTCTTCGAGTGAAAAAGTTGATGCTCTTGTGAAATTGGTTGCTAGTATAAGTGCTCCTATTGATTTTAATGATATGCCTTTGTCTACTTTGATTGAGCAAAATAGTGATGCCATAGATGTGAATTTTATCTCTCGAAATAATTTCAACAACAATGCTTATAGAGGTAATTTTAATCCTAGGCCTTTTTCTAGTAATTCCTCTAATAATTATGGTAATTCCTATAGAAATCAATCTTATAATAATAATAGGAACACCTATGATCTTGAGAACAATATTAAAGAATTTATCAATACACAAAAAGTTTTCAACACTTCTGTAGAAGAAAAGTTGAGTAAGATTGATGATTTGTCTAGAAGTGTTGATAGAATTGCTCATGATGTGGAAAACCTCAAGATGAAAATTTTTGTTCCTAAATTTGATGAATCAATTAAATCTCTTTATGTTTCTATGGATGAAAGTAAGAAAAGAACCGCTATGATTAGAGCTAAAAGAGAATTCTTAGAAAAAGCGTTTTCTGATGATTTCTTTCACAAAAGTGATGAAGATCTTAAAATGATTGGTGTTTCTTCTATTGATTCCTTGTTTAGTAAAATTAATATTGATGAAAAATGGGACTGGAGAAGAGTCAACTTTAGGTAGAAGGCATCCCAATATTTCGGAGGGTGAAAATCTTGTTGAGAAAATTGATAAAAGTGGGTTTGAAGAGGGCCAAACTTTAGCTAGTGATGTGCCCACTCTTTTGGATTACAAAGGATTTAATTATGATATTTGCTCTTTGATTGATTGTATTTCTTTGTTGCAATCCATGATAAATTCACCCCATCTTATGAACAAAATAAAGCTTTTACTAAACATATTGTTGATGCTATGATGAAAGCTTTAGAAGAAAAGTTGGAATTAGAAGTTTCAGTTCCTAGAAAATTGCATGATGAGTGGGAACCTACTATCAATGTCAAGATTAAAAATTATGAGTGTTTTGCTTTGTGTGACTTGGGTGCTAGTGTTTCTACTATTCCGAAATCTTTATGTGATGTGCTTGGTCTTACCGATCTTGAATCATGTTCTTTGAATTTGCACTTGGCGGATTCTACTATTAAAAATCCTATGGGAAGAATTAATGATGTTATTATTCTTGCAAATAGGAATTATGTTCCCATAGGTTTTATTGTTCTTGATATTGATTGCAATCTGTCTTGTCCAATTGTTCTTGCTAGACCGTTTTTACGTGATATCGGTGCCGTGATTGATATGAAAGAAGGCAATATTAAGCTCCAATTTCCTTTGAGGAAGGGTATAGAACACTTTCCTAGAACAAGAATTAGGCCATCATATGAATCAATCATGAGGGCATCTTATGGATCTCGAACCAAAGATGACAAAACTTAGATCCTTGCTTTATGCCTAGCTAAGGGCGTAAGACTATAGCGCTTGTTGGGAGGAAACCCAATGAATAAAATTTATTTTTGCTTTTTGCTTCCTGTTTTTGTGTGTTAGCACAATTATGCTAATGTTATGATTGTGTTTTATGTTTTAATTAGTGTTTGTGCCAAGTAAAGCCTTTAGGATCTTCTTGGGTGGTACTTGTTTGATCTTGCTAAAAAATAGAAACTTTTGCGCTCACTAAATTAATTTTCCTTTTTTACCAGAGAGCGATAAAATACCCATTCCACTTGCAGTAAATCAATATAAAAATTTCTCAGGTTGTCCTAATTTTTCAGAATTTTTGGAGTTACAGAAGTATTCGAAATAATCAGATTGCTACAAACTATTTTGTTTTGATAGATTCTGTTTTCTTTGTGTTGTGTGCTTCTTTTGGTGACTCTATGGTTTTCTTTGATGAGTTTTTGCCATAGAAAAGTTGGAATACAATAGATATAATACAAGAACAAAATATGAATTGGTTTGATACAGCACTTATAGTAGTGATTTATTATTCTTATACTAACGGGTCTCACGAAGGTTTTGTTGAGTTTTGTGTGATTGAAGTTTTCAAGTTTTGGGTTATCTTACGATGGATGAAGGAATAAGAAGTAGAAGAGCCTAAGCTTGGGGATGCCCCGACATCCCAAGCTATTATCCAAAAATAAGCAACCAACTAGCTTGGGGATGCCCGCGAGTGGCATCCCCTCTTTCTTCTAACGACCATTGGTATTTTACTCGAAACTATATTTTTATTCGTCACATACTATGTGTTTTGCTTGGAGCGTCTTTTATGATATGAGTCTTTGCTTGTTTTATTTTGTGTTATAAGTCTTGATCCCTTGCTGGACACACCTATTTGAGAGAGCCAAAATTATGTCATGACTTGTTAGAATTGCTCTCTATGCTTCACTTAAATTTTTTATGAGCAATGGACTTGCTCTAGTGCGTCGGTTATATCTTTTTGAGCACGGTGTGCTTAGTATTTTTGTAGAATTGCTCTCTTGCTTCACTTAGATTTATTTGAGAGTTATAAAAATTTTCAAGAAATTCTCTCTTGCTTCACTTAAATTAATTTGAGAGAAAGAAAAATTATGCTCATGATCTTCACTTATACTTGTTTGAGCTTATGAAAAGCAACACATGAAAATTAGTCCCAAAGCAATAGATATCCAAGAAGGATATAATAAAAACTTTCATGAAAATCATTGGATAAAATAAACTTGATTCTTAGTAATAGCTTTGAGATATGATGATGTGATATGTGAGTCATCTTGATGAGTAATTATGCTTTAGTAAGAATATTGGTGTTAAGGTTTGTGATTCCCTATGCAAGCACGAAAGTCAATAGTTATGCAATGAAATTATATCCTACTTATGGTGCATTATTCGGTGTTAGTTATGCTTAATGCTCGCTTATGAGATTATTGGTTTCTTAGTTGGTCGCTTCCCAATCTTTTGCTAGCCTTCATTTTGCACTAAGTATGATCACTACTTGTGCATCCAAAAACCTTTAACCCAGTTTTGCCACATGAGTCCACTATATCTACCTATATGTGGTATTCTTTTGCCGTTCTAAGCAAATTTTCATGTGCCATCTCTAATTTTCAAAAATAAACTTCTCTTTTGTGTGTTTGTTTCGCTCGCGGAGCGGTGAGGGGTGTCTAATATTTTCCATGCTAGATGTGTTATTCTCAAGATGAGTGTTTATTCACTTGTCATTGCACGATAGTAAGGCAAAGGTATTAGAGATGCCCAGTCCCGAAATGCAAAAAATGTATTTACTTTATGTTGTCAAATAATAAATTCCTTGGAATGTGTCGGTATGAGGGCACCCGTGGATACGGTTAGCCATGGAAAGTGAAAGTATGGTGGAAAACGGAATAAACTTTATTTTCTGTTTGGGAATCGCCTATGATATATCTATGCATGGAAATATTGGGAACTCTGAGTCATTTTCGTCAGTGGGATGGATACACCTCCCAAAATGTTTTTATCTCTAAGTTTTTCGCTTTGAGCTCTCGCACCTCTACAAATCCCTATTTCCCTCTGCGAAGGGTCTTTCTTTTACTTTATGCAATTTTTATTATGAATTTGAGTCTCCATCTTCTCTTCTAAAAAGTAGCAACTAGGAGGCAATATGATCGTACTTGAGTATTGGATGTAGCTAATATGCGAGTGTGCTTCATGAATGGATCAATGATTGAGCATGATGGGCTAGGGATAGCTTATTTTAGCGTTGATATTTTGAAAGACATTATTGCTTGTTGATATGCTTGAGTATTTAAATTATCATGTCAAAACTAGACTATTGCTTTGAACAATATAAAAGTCCAAATATCCTATAAATAAAGAAATATGATATGACATGTTAGGCAGCATTCCACATCAAAAATTCTATTTTTATCACTTCCCTACTCGTGGACAAGTAGGAGTTAAGCTTGGGGATGCTGATACGTCTCCAACGTATCTATAATTTTTTATTGTTCCATATTGTTCTATTATCAATTCTGGATGTTTTATAATCATTTTATATCATTTTTTGGTACTAACCTATTGACATAGTGCCAAGTGCCCGTTGCTATTTTTTCCATGTTTTTTACATCGCAGAAAATCAATATCAAACAGAGTCCAAATGCCATGAAACTTTACGGAGAATTTTGATGGACCAAAAGAAACACAACAGGCCCTGGTTGCGCCTGGGGGCTGCCCCGAGGGAGGCACAACCCACAAGGCCATGCCAGGAGGCCTAGCCACGCCCTGGTGGGTTGTGCCCACCTCAAGTGCCCCCCAGACTACCTATTTGCTCTATAAAGACCCCAATATTTCCAGAACCCTAGGGGAGTTGACAAAATATTCATCCAGCCGCCGCAGAGTCCAGAACCACCAGATCCAATCTAGACACCATGTCATATGGGGTTCACCACCTCCATTGGTGCCTCTCCGATGATGCGTGAGTAGTTCTTTGTAGACCTTCGGGTCCATAGTTAGTAGCTAGATGGCTTCATCTCTCTCTCTTGATTCTCAATACAACGGTCTCTTGGAGATCCATATGATGTAACTCTTTTGTGGTGTGTTTGTTGGGATCGATGAACTTTGAGTTTATGATCAGATCTATCTTTTTATATCCATGAAAGTATTTGAGTTTCTTTGATATATTTTATGCATGATCTCTTATAGCCTCGTATTTCTTCTCCGATATTTGGGTTTTGTTTGGCCAACTTGATCTATTTATCTTGCAATGGGAAGAGGTGCTTTGTAGTGGGTTCGATCTTACGGTGCTTTCCCAGTGACAGAAAGGGAACCGGCACGTATGTATCATTGCTACTAAGGATAAAATGATGGGTTCTATCTCTACATAGATAGATCTTGTCTTCATCATGTCATCATTCTTGTTGCATTACCCCGTTTCTCCATGAACTTAATACACTAGATGCATGTTGGATAGCGCTTGATGTGTGGAGTAATAGTAGTAGATGCAGGCAGGAGTCGGTCTACTATTCTTGGACGTGATGCCTATATAATGATCATTGCCTGGATATCGTCATGAGTATTTGAAGTTCAATCAATTTCCCAACAGTAATTTGTTCACCCACCACTTTGCTATTTTTCTCGAGAGAAGCCACTAGTGAAACCTATGGCCCCCGGGTCTCTTTCTCATATCATTTGCCTTTGTGATCTACTTTTGTTTGCCTTTATTTTCAGATCTACCAAACCAAAAACCCAAAAATATCTTGCTGCAATTTATTCTTATTTATTTATTTGGCATTCGATCTATCAATCTACTACAAATTTACCTCACGTCCGTTTGCCTATCTTGAGGCGTCGTACCCCGGAAGGGATTGACAACCCCTTTAACACGTCGGGTTGCGAGAAGTTGTTATTTGTGTGCAGGTGTTGTTTACGTTGTGTTGCTTGGTTCTCCTGCTGGTTCGATAACCTTAGTTTTATATCTGAGGGAAATACCTACCGTCATTGTGCTGCATCATCCCTTCCTCCTTGGGGAAATACCGATGTAGCTTCAAGCGACATTACCTACGCATCAAAACCACAACGATTTTTGTCAGGTGTGCTATTTTAACCTTCAACAAGGACCGGGCGTAGTCAAACTCGATTCAACTAAGTTGGAGAAATAGACACCCGCCAGCCACCTATGTGCAAAGCTCGTCGGTAGAACCAGTCTCATGAATGCGGTCATGTAATGTCGGTCCGGGCCACTTCATCCAACAATACCGTCGGATCAAAGTAAGACGTTGCTAGTAAGCAGTATGACTATTATCGCCCACAACTCTTTGTGTTGTACTCGTGCATATAACATCTATGCATAGACCTGGCTCGGATGCCACTGTTGGGGAACGCGGTATTTCAAAAAAAATCCTACGATCACGCAAGATCTATCTGGGAGGTGCATAGCAACGAGAGGGGAGAGTGTGTCTACGTACCCTCGTAGACCAAAAGCGGAAGCATTTAGTAACACGGTTGATGTAGTCGAACGTCTTCGCGATCCAACCGATCCTAGCACCGAACGTACGGCACCTCTGTGTTCAGCACACGTTCAGCACAATGATGTCCCTCGAGCTCTTGATCTAGTTGAGGATGAGGGAGAGTTTTGTAGAGGCATAATCTCATAGTTTGCATAGGTCGAGATTAGGATTTGTCACTCCGTGTATTAGAGAGGTATCTATGGGCCCTCTCGGTAATGCACATCACTGTGAGCCTTGCAAGCAATGTGACTAATGAGTTAGTTATGGGATGATGCATTACAGAACAAGTAAAGAGACTTGTGGTAACGAGATTGAACTAGGTATGAAGATACCGACGATCGAATCTCGGGCAAGTAGCATACCGATGACAAAGGGAATGACATATGTTGTTATGCGGTTTGACCAATAAAGATCTTCCTAGAATATGTAGGAGCCAATATGAGCATCCAGGTTCCTCTATTGGTTATTGACTGGGGATATGTCTCGGTCATGTCTACATAGTTCTCGAACCTGTAGGGTCCGCACGCTTAACGTTCGATGATGATTTGTATTATGAGTTATATGTTTTTGATGACTGCAGTTTGTTCAGAGTCCCAGATGAGATCACGGACATGACGAGGGGTCTCGAAATGGTCTAGACATAAAGAATGATATATTGGACGATGTTATTCGGACACCGGAAGAGTTCCGAGAGGTACCGGGTAAAAACAGAGTGCCGGAGGGGTTACCGGAACACCCCGGGGAAGTAATGGGCCAACATGGGCCTTAGGGGAGAGAGAGAGAGGGCAGGCCACGAGCAGGTGGTGCCCCCCCCTCATGGGGATTCCGAATAGGACTAGGAAAGGGGGCGCGGCCCCCCTTTCCTCTCCCTCTCCCTCTCCCTTCCTTCTCCCCCCTTCCACCAAGTGGAATCCTACTAGGACTCCAACTCCTCTCTCCTGGCACGCCCTACAGGGGCCATCCGGCCTCCCCCTGTCCTCCTTTATATACAGAGGCAGGGGCACCCTATAACACACAAGATCAATTGTCTTAGCCGTGTGCGGTGCCCCCCTCCACAGTTTACCACCTCGATCATATTGTCATAGTGCTTGGGCGAAGCCCTGTGATACGTTCTCGGAATGACCTGAAACTTCACGGAGCAACTTTTTGGAAAATATAAAAAAACCTGCAAAAGATGAAGGCCAGGGGGCCCACCACCTCTCCACGAGGGTGGGGGCGCGCCTGCCCCCCTAGGGCGCGCCCCCTACCTCGTGGGCCCCCTGGTGCCTCTCCGACTCCAACTCCAACTCTGTATATTGTGTTTCAGGGAGAAAAAAATCATAGAGAATAATTCATCGCGTTTTACGATACGGAGCCGCCGCCAAGCCCTAAAACCTCTCGGGACGGCTGATCTGGAGTCCGTTCGGGGCTCCGGAGAGGGGAATCTGTCGCCATCGTCATCATCAACCATCCTCCATCACCAATTTCATGATGCTCACCGCCATGCGTGAGTAATTCCATCGTAGGCTTGCTGGACGGTGATGGGTTGGATGGGATCTATCATGTAATCGAGTTAGTTTTGTTAGGGTTTGACCCCTAGTATCCACTATGTTCTGAGATTGATGTTGCTATGACTTTGCTATGCTTAATGCTTGTCACTAGGGCCCGAGTGCCATGATTTCAGATCTGAACCTATTATGTTTTCATCAATATATGAGTGTTCTTGATCCTATCTTGCAAGTCTATAGTTATCTATTATGTGTTATGATCCGTTAACCCTGAAGTGACAATAATCGGGATACTCACCGGTGATGACCGTAGTTTGAGGAGTTCATGTATTCACTATGTGTTAATGCTTTGTTCTGGTACTCTATTAAAAGGAGGCCTTAATATCCCTTAGTTTCCGTAAGGACCCCGCTGCCACGGGAGGGTAGGACAAAAGATGTCATACAAGTTCTTTTCCATAAGCACGTATGACTATATTCGGAATACATGCCTACATTATATCAATGAACTGGAGCTAGTTCTGTGTCACCCTAGGTTATGACTGTTACATGATGAACCGCATCCGGCATAATTCTCTATCACCGATCCATTGCCTACGAGCTTTCCATATATTGTTCTTCGCTTATTTACTTTCCCGTTGCTATTGCTATCATCACTACAAAATACCAAAATCATTACTTTTACTACTGTTACCTTTTGCTACTGTTACCACTACTATCATATTACTTTGCTACTAAATACTTTGCTGCAGATACTAAGTTTCCAGGTGTGGTTGAATTGACAACTCAGCTGCTAATACTTGAGAGTATTCTTTGGCTCCCCTTGTGCCGAATCAGTAAATTTGGGTTGAATACATTACCATCGAAAACTATTGCGATCCCCTATACTTGTGGGTTACCACCCTGCGCTGATCACATCATCAACACCATCACCACACCGTCATGCTAATGGAACTCTCCCTCGTCCTCAACTGGATCAAGAGCTCGAGGGACATCATCGTGCTGCACTTGTGCTGAACAAGGAGGTGCCATACGTTCGCTACTTGGATCGGTTGGATCGTGAAGACGTTCAACTACATCAACCGCGTTACTAAACGCTTCCGCTTTCAGTCTATGAGGGTACGTGGACACACTCTCCCCTCTCGTTGCTATGCATCTCCTAGATAGATCCTGCGTGATCGTAGGAAATTTTTTTAAATACTGTGTTCCCCAACATAGACCTGGCTCAGATGCCACTGTTGGGGAACGTAGCATGCAATTTCAAAAAAAATTCTACGATCATGCAAGATTTATCTAGGAGATGCATAGCAACGAGAGGGGAGAGTGTGTCCAAGTACCCTCATAGACCGAAAGCAGAAGCATTAGGTTAACGCGGTTGATGTAGTCGAACGTCTTCACGATCCAACCGATCTAGTACCAAACGTACAGCACCTCCAAGTTCTGCACATGGTCAGCTCGATGACATCCCTCGAGCTATTGATCCAGCAGAGGGTCGAGGGAGAGTTTCGTCAGCATGACGGCATGGTGACAGTGATGGTGATGTGATCCGCACATTGCTTTGCCTAAGCATTACTCCGCTATGACTAGAGGAGTAAACTGTGGAGAGGGGCACCGCACACGGCTAAGAGAACAATTGATGTGTTGCGGGGTGCCCCCAGCCCCCGTATATAAAGGAGGGGAGGAGGAGGAGGCCGGCCAGGAGGGGCACGCCATGGTGGGGAGTCCTACTAGGACTCCACTCCTAGTAGGATTCGCCCCCCTCCTTTTTCCTTTCTTGCCGGAGGGGAAAAGGAAGGAGAGGGAGAGGGAGAGGGAAAGGGGGGCGCCGCCACCTCCCTTAGTCCAATTCGGACTCCATGCGGGGGGCGCGTCCTCCCCTTGCGGCCTCCCCTCTCTCTCTCCACTAAGGCCCATGTAGGCCCAATAATTCCGCCGGGGGTTCCGGTAACCCCTCGGTACTCTGGTAAAATACCCAAACCACTCGAAACTACTCCGATGTCCGAATACTACCTTCCAATATATGAATCTTTACCTCTCGACCATTTCGACACTCCTCGTCATGTACGTGATCTCATCCGGGACTCTGAACAAACTTCGGTCACCAAAACACATAACTCATAATACAAATCATCATTGAACGTTAAGCGTGCGGACCCTACGGGTTCGAGAACTATGTAGACATGACTGAGACACATCTCCGGTCAAGAACCAACAACAGAACCTGGATGCTCATATTGGTTCCTACATATTCTACGGAGATCTTTATCGGTCAAACCGCAATAACAACATACCTTATTCCCTTTTTCATCGATATGTTACTTGCCCGAGATTTGATCGTCGGTATCATCATACCTAGTTCAATATCGTCACTGACAAGTCACTTTACTCGTTCCGTAATGCATCGTCCCGCAACTAACTCATTAATCACATTGCTTGCAAGGCTTATAGTGATGTGCATTACCAAGAGGGCCCAGAGATACCTTTCCGATACTTGGAGTGACAAATCCTAATCTTGATCTATGCCAACCCAACAAACAGCTTCGGAGACACCTATAGAGCATCTTTATAATCACCCAGTTACGTTGTGACATTTGATAGCACACAAGGTGTTCCTCCGATATTCGAGAGTTGCATAATCTCGTAGTCAGAGGAATATGTATAAGTCATGAAGAAAGCAATAGCAATAATACTTAACGATCATTATGCTAAGCTAATGGACGGGTCTTGTTCATCACATCATTCTCTAATGATGTGATCCCGTTCATCAAATGACAACACATGTCTATGGTCAGGAAATTTAACCATCTTTGATTAACGAGCTAGTCTAGTAGATGCATACTAGGGACACTCTGTTTGTCTATGTATTCACACATGTACTTGAAGGAAATATGCCCTAGAGGCAATATTAAAGTTGTTATTTATATTTCCTTATATCATGATAAATGTTTTTTATTCATGCTAGAATTGTATTAACTGGAAACTTAGTGCATGTGTGAATATATAGACAAAACAATGTGTCCCTAGTATGCATCTACTTGACTAGCTCGTTAATCAAAGATGGTTAAGTTTCCTGACCATAGACATGTGTTGTCATTTGATGAACGGGATCACATCATTAGAGAATGATGTGATGGACAAGACCCGTCCGTTATCTTAGCATAATGATCGTTAAGTATTTTTGCTATTGCTTTCTTCATGACTTATACATATTCCTCTGACTATGAGATTATGCAACTCTTGAATATCGGAGGAACACCTTGTGTGCTATCAAACGTCACAACGTAACTGGGTGATTATAAAGATGCTCTACAGGTGTCTCCGAAGCTGTTTGTTGGGTTGGCATAGATCAAGATTAGGATTTATCACTCCAAGTATCGAAAAGGTATCTCTGGGCCCTCTTGGTAATGCACATCACTATAAGCCTTGCAAGCAATGTGACTAATGAGTTAGTTGCGGGATGATGCATTATGGAACGAGTAAATATACTTGCCGGTAACGAGATTGAACTAGGTATGATGATACCGACAATCGAATCTCGGGTAAATAACATACCGATGACAAAGGGAATAACGTATGTTGTTATTGTGGTTTGACCGATAAAGATCTTCATCGAATATGTAGGAGTCAATATGAGCATCCAGGTTCCACTGTTGATTATTTACCGGAGATGTGTCTCGGTCATGTCTACATAGTTCTCGAACCCGTAGGGTCCGCACGCTTAACGTTCGATGACGATTTGTATTATGAGTTATGTGTTTTGATGACCGAAGTTTGTTTGGAGTCCCGGATGAGATCACGGACATGACGAGGAGTCCCAAAATGGTCAAGAGGTAAAGATTCATATATTGGAAGGTAGTCTTCAGACATCGGAATGGTTTCGAGTGGTTCAGGTATTTTACTAGAGTACCGAGGGGTTACCGGAACCCCCCGGGGGAATTATTGGGCCTACATGGGCCTTAGTGGAGAGAGAGGGGAGGCCCCCCATGGAGTCCGAATTGGACTAGGGGAGGGGGTGGCGCCCCCCTTTCCCTCTCCCTCTCCCTCTCCCTCTCCTTCCTTTTCCCCTCCGGTAAGAAAGGAAAAAGGAGGGGTGAATCCTACTAGGAGTGGAATCCTAGTAGGACTCCCCCCATGGCGCGCCCCTCCTGGCCGACTGCCTCCTCCTCCCCAGCTTTATATATGGGGGCAGGGGGCACCCCATAGCACATCAGTTGTTCTCTTAGCCGTGTGCAGTGCCCCCCTTCACAGTTTACTCCTCCGGTTATAGCGTCGTAGTGCTTAGGTGAAGCCCTGCGCGAATCACATCACCATCACTGTCACCACGCCGTCGTGCTAACGAAACTCTCCCTCGACCCTCTGCTGGATCAAGAGCTCGAGGGATGTCATCGAGCTGAACGTGTGTAGAACTTGGAGGTGTCGTAGATCGGTACTATATCGTTGGATCGTGAAGACGTTCGACTACATCAACCGCGTTAACCTAATGCTTCTGCTTTCGGTCTATGAGGGTACGTGGACACACTCTCCCCTCTCGTTGCTATGCATCTCCTAGATAGATCTTGCGTGATCATAGGAATTTTTTTGAAATTGCATGCTACGTTCCCCAGCAAGATTTTGTGTGGAGGCTATATATACCCCTCCACCCCCTCTGCATTAGAGAGAGAGCCATCAGAACGTGCCTACACTTCCAGCATTCATTTTCTGGGAGAAAGGCACCTGCTCATGTGTTGAGACCAAGACATTCCAATCCAACCACAAGAATCTTGATCTCTAGCCTTCCCCAAGTTGCTTTCCACTCAAATCATTTTTCCACCATATCCAAATCTGTGAGAGAGAGTTGAGTGTTGGGGAGACTATCATTTGAAGCACAAGAGCAAGGAGTTCATCATCAACACACCATCTATTACCTTTTGGAGAGTGGTGTCTCCTAGATTGGTTAGGTATCACTTGGGAGCCTCCGTCAAGATTGTAGAGTTGAACCAAGGAGTTTGTAAGGGCAAGGAGTTCACCTACTTCGTGAAGATCTACCCAAGTGAGGCAAGTCCTTCGTGGATGATGGCCATGGTGGAATAGACAAGGTTGCTTCTTCGTGGACTCTTCGTGGGTGGAGCCCTCCGTGGACTCACGCAACCGTTACCCTTTGTGGGTTGAAGCCTCCATTAACATGGATGTACGATAGCACCACCTATCGGAACCACGCCAAAAATCTCCGTGTCCACATTGCGTTTGCTCCCTCCAAACTCCTTCCATTTACCTTCATATGCAATGATTTACATCCCGTTGCTATACTCTTAGAATTGCATGTGCAGGTTGATTGCTTGACTTGTGTTAAGTTGCTAAAATCTGCCAAGACATAAAATTGGGAAAAGGCTAGATTTTTATTTGATCAAGTAGTTTAATCACCCCCCTCTAGACATACTTTCGATCCTTCAAAGACGACATCACCATAGGCAAGGCACGGACGCACTTCACCAACATGGTGATGGAAGAGCAGGAGGAGGCATTCTAGCAGGCGTAGGCCGACCAGATGTACAACCTTTGGCTCCTCGACGATCACCGACTCGCAGAGGATCAAATCGCCGGCACGGGCATTGTGGAGGACGTGGACGAGCAGAAGGCAATACTCCTATCCTACAACACCACCCAATGCATCCACCGCGAGCGTTGGCGGCTCCGCGCCCTGTGAGTGGAGAAAGAAGCTATGCTCGCGGAGATCGACACGGGACAGAGGAATTTGATGACGGCACCGACGACATCGCCGGCTCTGCATCTGTCACGCCCTGCCGCAACGACGACGAGGTCGGCGCGTCCATGAACGCCGTCGATAGTGAGGAATAGCAGACTATGGGAGGCCTCCGACGCTTGGGTCCCACGAAGAGCACCACCGCCGTCTTGCCTTGCCTCACAACCGGTGAGCTTGCCCGCTTTGTGGAGGCGGAGGTCACTATTCTTCCCCTCGCGCTCAAGTTACACTTGGTAGGCTCATCGCCTGCCGATGAGCTTGCCCGCTTTGTGAAGGCAGAGGTTAGGATTCTTCCCCTCGCGCTGAAGTTAAACTTGGTAGGCCCATTGCTGGTCGAGGAGCTTTCCCGCTTCGCGAAGGCGGAGGTCACTATTCTTTCCCTCGCGCTGAAGTTAAACCTGGTAGGCTCATCGTTGGCCAATGAGTTTGACCGCTTCACAAAAGCGGAGACTATTCTTCCCTTCCTGTTGAAGCTTCAGTTCCCGGGCCTCATGGTCGGTTGGTGAGCTTGCTGCCGGACATGGGAAAGACATGTAGTAGGAAGCAGGTGTCGTCGATCATTTAGACTAGTTAGAATAGGATTTAGTTGAAATATGTCGAAAATGTAATTAACGTGCTCCGGTTTAGATGAAAATCATCCAGTTTTATGAAAAAATATATAAGTTTGAATGGTAGTTGTTCAGTTTGTTTAAATTCACATCAAATGTGACTGGACGTTTTGCGGCTAGCCTGGATGGCCGGCTACCATATCATTGTCCAGACCACTGTCCGACCAGTCCGCGAACGGAATCAGTTTCTGTTGTGGGGGTTCGCGTTGAAGATGTGTGCCTACATTGTCCTGGGGACCAACGCACGGCACACCTCACTCTTGTAGCACCGTCTCCGGCGAACGCCGGTGAGGGTAGAACGGGAGCCCCGGGGCCAATAATCAAAAGGATCTATGGAGAAAGGATCCTCACTCTTGTTGGACGAGAGGAAAGGTCCAAAACAGGGGTGCTGTGGATATGGATCGTGCATGGAAACGAAGAGTCAGATCAAGTGGGGGCCGTGGGGCCGGTGATTTAGTCAGATTTAGCAGCGGCAACTGGGAAACCCAGCCAAAGCGGGCCTGCGTGGTATCTTTTGGCCAGCACGGGGGGCTCCATCTCTTTTCCCGCTGCAGAGACTACTAGTACGTTCGGGCAGTTTGCAGCCTCTGGTTAGGCTGATGATGATACGCGGCGTCTCCATGGGCATGATGTGACAGGGCCCCAATGGTGCTTAGCTCGCCCGTTTAATGTGGTGGGTTTTCAGTTAGGGAATTGTGTGATGGATGGACTGCCAAATCAGGACCAGCCCAGCAATGCGATCGCAGCGGATTTCCCTATTAGAGCTGCTTGCGGTACGATTCCCCGAGTAAAGGAGGAACCACGAGTGAACAGAGAGCCGAAAGCCGAGCGAGTGATGGCAGCGCTACTGTTCTAGCCTCGGCATGTTCGCTCGGTCACTGTGGGGCATCTACGGAGTCGTGACAACGGCTTTACTGTGGCACATAGAATATTTTTTTACATGGATGAAGAAATAGATTTTTTTTAGTAAAACTGACTATCATATTTCTACCAAAAACTAAATTCGAAGAGCCCTCTATGTTTTGCGAATCAATCAGTGGTTGGATGATTAGGAGAACAATGGTATCCTTAAACTTGACACTGGTACTCATATTTTTCTGTATTTATTTTAGGCCCCTGAAGATGTGCGTTCAATTAGAGGAAATGTTCCCGTCGACTATGAAGGCGTTTGTGATAACTTCGTCAATTTTTTGATAATATGTCGACTCAGTCTCTTGAAGCCTTAAAGAATTGAGCAATGCCCCCGAACAAAAAAAGTTGAACAATCGGAAAAAATGAAAAAAAATTTTAAACATTTGGCGAGAGAACAAATGAGAACGTTACAGAAGGCTTTTCATGGGCTTTTCGTAAACAGATGCTATCAGTGGGCTCGGGTTTTCTGGCCCAATAATTTTGCACACCTACACACCGCCATCCCAGTTTATTCTATAGCTTTTTTTCAGATTATCGTGGGGATTATGCGAGAGTGTTACTTCTATTATTCGGCAGCTCTCGTGGGGAAGCAAACATGGAAAGAGGAAACCATGTTGAGTGGCTTGGATGTTATGACCAAACCGAAGTACTTGGCAGGACTTGGTTTTCATGATCTTGAGATTTCCAATTTATTGCTCTTAGCACCAGAAGCATGGCGTTGGATACGTTAACCTTTGTCTCTAAGTGCAATGATCCTCGAAGTAGTCTACTTCCCATCGTGTTCATTATTGGACGCCGAGCTAGGGTCGCACCCTTCGCAAGTTTGGCGAGCGATCATATATGGGAGAGACATCTTGGCACAAGGGATCATAAGGAGAATTGGAACGGGGTGAACACAAACATCTGGACAAAAAGTTAGATTCCTCATGAAGGCATGATGAAACCGATTGCAGCATAAATTCCTAACCTCCTCAGACTGTGGCGGAGCTCACTGGTGCCTCTTCCGCTTCCTGGCGTGAAGAGGTGATTCGTGAGGTCTTTGTTCCTCTTGATGCTGATGCGAAGAGGTGATTCGCGAGATCCTTTATGCACGCGACATGATTATTAGGCATGGTGTAAGGACCGGCGAAGGATGTTCATCATACGGTGTGCATATAAGATTTTGATCCGAACAAAACTAAGTAGGGAAATGTGATTAGAGCATAATGTGGGTCAATCAGATACTACATCAGAATGCAATGGGTGGTCGGCTCTTTGAAGGATAAATGTATCATCAAAGCTGAATTTTTTTCTGTAGAGACTATGCCAGCACTCTCTGCCGAGAATCGATATTTTACACCACCGCAACGCGTCTACAAGTTCAGTGTGTCCATTTTGTGGGGTCGAAGATTTATGGTGTCATTCATTATGAAGGTGCACAATGGCCAGTAGCGTCTGGTCACTCTCATCCGCGGAGATGGTGGAACACGTGTGTAAACCAAGACATGGACACAAAAAACCGATCTTCGCTACCTGTGAATACTTGTCACATGAGGAATTTATCCGGATGATGGTAACTCTTTGGGCGACCCGGAGTGCTTGGCGCAAATCTATCTATAAAGATATTCTCCAATCTCCTTTTGCAACACATCATTTTATCACCTCACTTCTAGGAGACATTCATATATTGTCAAAGAAGGGGTTCGAACCAACCAGAGCCACTTTGGCTCAGCCGGCCTCCTGGATTGCACCGCTAGAGGATTGTGTAAAAATAAATGTGGATGCAACGGTCGCCAGGAATGGAGGACATGGATATGTGGGCATTTATATGACATGATTTCAATGGTATTTTTTTGGTTGCATCATCTATTACAGTTCGAGGGATTTTAGATTTGTCCTCGAAACTCTGGCGGTCAGGGAAACTCTTGCACGGACCAATGATCTTTATGTTTAGAAAATCCATGTGGTCTCAGATTATCAAGTTGTGGTGAAGGACATCAAGCAGGAACATTGGGAGAGTATGTAGCAATTATCCGGAAAATAGTTGAACACGCTAAAGCTTTTACAGTCTGTAATTTTGGTCATGAGTCCAGCAACTCGAATTTTGAAACTCACAACCTCACAAATCATGTTTTATGTTTAGGAATTGACCGCCATGTTTGGTTAGGCCAACCGGCAATCTTTGGATCGTCCCTGTAAACATTTTGACGGGTTAAATAAATCTTGTTAGTTTGTCTAAGAAAAAACTAGTTTCCTACTATTTGTTGCCTGCTGCGCTAGATAACATGCATCTCGCCCAAAACGCACACCCCACTATAGCTTCCCTTCCTAACGGTTCGGCCCATATAATGAAAAACAATAGTATCTATCTTCTATTATTTGGAACATTCAAGAAGGTTCCATTGCCTTTTTTTCTTTCTTGTATTATATTTACTTGGTTCACAACTTTTCCTTTTCGGGTTTTGTTTTTTCTTTTCTTGTTCTTTTTTCATCTTTCCCACTTTTAAAATCTTTTGAACAAATATATTCTATAGATGCAAACATTTATAAAATTTGTAAAAAAAAATCTATTATGATTTTTTTTCAAATTCCACAAACTTTTTTCAAATCTTCCAATTTTCTCGGTTCACCACTTTTCTTTCTTGGTTTTCCTTTTTTGTCATTTTCCCACTTTTTAAATTTTCTGAATAATTTTTTGAATATATTCCAAATCCGCACACATTTTAAAAATTGTGAAAAAATTACATTGAAGTTTTTTTTCAAATTCCACGAACTTTTATCAAATCTTTCAATTCTCGTTTAGTTACATGAACTTTTTCAAATCACGTGAACTTTTTTCAAATCTGTCAAGCTTTGTCAATTGCACTATTTTTTTTTCAAATTAGACCAACTTTTTTCAAATCACATGGACTTTTTTGAAATTCATGGAATATTTCAAAATTATGTTAACACTTTTTTTGAAATTTAGCGAACTTTTCTAATTCCATTAATAATTTTAAAATTCCGTAAACATTTTATGATTTCACCATTCATAAATGTAAGATTTTTTGAGCATCAGTACAGACACAAGCGCTCATATACACGCGCATACACTCATCCCTATGAACGCACACACGCACACCCTACCCCTATGAGCACCTCCGAGAGACTGAGCCGGCATATCATCTTAAGATTTACGAAGTCACCGTAGGCGCCTCGTCGTCGACGGGAACATGGTGGGTTGGGGATACCACTGTCCACCTAACCAACTCAACCACAGGTTGATTCGCCATAAATGTAAGATTTTAAAATCTATATAAAACCGAAAACTGCTGCTAGGGGGACCAAGTGCGCTTAATGGGCCGCGGCCCGCGTCGACAGCACGCGAGCGCCCGAGATCTTCACGGCGCTTGAAGCGCCAGATAAAAAAGAGTCGAGTTACCTAGACTGTCGATTACCCTCCACCCCCCAAAAAAAGACTAAACTGCCGATTCTAAACAAAAATAACTAAACTGTCGATTGCTTGAGCTGCTGCAGACCGCAGCGCAGTCTGGTGCTCAAGCTTGCAGTTGATGAATTGCAGATGAGTCAGGTCAGGTCTTCAGGATTTACTAATCCTGTCGATGAAGTTCAACTGCCCAACGGGGCGTGGAAATGGGTCGTAGAGTGCTTCCTTATAGAGCTCCGGTGAGTTCTTTTCCCCCAAATTCTGAATAAAATGACGAAGTTTCTAAATCAAACACCCCTTGACTGTTGAGCGGTGCCTCGTTTAGAGACAGGTGTACGTATGTCGCTGTCAACAGAAGTACAGAACCGACACATCACTGTCTGAACTTTTAAACCAAACGATACACTGTTTGGTTTCGATAAAATGACGCAAAAACATATTGCTCCCATCTGAAAATTGAAAAAAGAAGTTTTGGTACAGAAATGTGCACCTGCACGCGGCAATCAAACAGGCCACAGCGTCTGCCGGCAATAGCGCATCTCAGGCCTTGCAACCTGCAAGCTGGGCCATTTTTGCTGGACCTGCGCATCAAACACATGTCGGCAAACTCACTCACCAGGGAGCGCATGCAGGCTCGAATGTAGCCTCGTAAAGTCTCAAGATCAAACAGCCAGGCTCATTACAACAGCTGCTGCGAACGCGATGCGCCCAACTGTCTCCAGCAGATTGTGCTTCAACTTTCAACATGCATCATGAGTTTCATGCAGGTACTTCGTAAACACATCGTTTTCGTTCTTTCAAGAACACAATACTCCTATACTTTTTAAATTAGAACAAGAAAAATCAAGGATAGCAGCATATGAAGGCACTGTATTTTTCGGTTTTGAAAAAAAAAACGGTATGATATTTTTATTTTTATTGACTAAACGTCGCATCCCGGCTTCATGTGAGGTCAGTAAAATACTACCGGAGTATCAATTTTTCAGTCATAGACTAGCAAACAGGCCCTATAGACCAACTGAAAACAAAACCATACAGGATTTCAGTGCCACCCATCAGACAGCTCTTTTGTTATGCACCATGCCATTCGTATTTTCCAGCTTATACAAAACAAAATCAGAATGCATCATGTGACATCCTTGAGCACAGCCAAAAACACAGAATCACCTATATATCATCTCATCTATACTACTGTTTACTTCTGATTAGCGTAGGCATGAACTTTACAACATCAAGTTCTATATGAGCCTCTAACCGAAGAATGTGTGTACGGGGTATCGAGAGATCTCACCAGCGGCAGCTTTACTATCTACGTCGATCATCTTGATGATCATTATCCTTGACAATACAGGCATCCAGAAAACTCATACTTGCATTTACTGTTGGAGCATTTGATGCTGACTGATCAAAAGTTGGGCGTAAACCAGCTCGTTCCAGGAATCCGGTACCCCGGGGAGACACCAGTGGCTGCAGTCCTGGTATCTCTCAGGCGACCTCCTCTCCTCCTCGCTCAGGTGTTGCTTGCGGTAGATCGAGGGGTGCGCATCCTTTCTATAGTCCGTCAATCTTGTTATGTTCAAGTAAACAACCGGGGTTCTCATCTTGTGGATCACATCCTCCAAAATGCTCATCTTTGGTGGGTAGGTTGAAAGGTATTGCTCATTTTTTATTGGCTCGGTCTCCTTGTCGCAGCTGCCTCCTGAATTCCATTGCCCGCCACTGCATATTGAGATCCACAACAATACATTAGTTCGGTCAAGGGCAAGTCATACCAACATAGTATGTAGGCAGTTCACAGGAAAGGTTATACACACCTGAAATGAGATGCTGAGTAGCCTCTGAACATCACGGTGGTTTTCTTGGGATTTACGTTGCCATCAATCCATCTGGACCAGGTGATAAGGGCTTTATGAAAGGCGTCCACGACATTTAACTCGCTATATATGTGACTACCTTCCTGGTAATAGTCCTTCCTGTGGCACGTTGAACATATCTTCAGTGTTTAGGCATTCGAATGTATGGCAGGAAATGCTAGGCAACAAGAATGAAATGTAGATGATTGTCCAACAAGAGAGCAGTAAAAACAAGTTACCCTAGGGCAGTTTTTTCATGTGTCCACCAGTGTCCAGTATTGAAAATGATGAAGTCCGCATCCTTGTACTTTGGTGATGATTGCTCGACAATGTCAAGCCTAAGAGTTTCCTTTTTATTTCCATTGCTGACTCGCGTCTCCCACTCTTGGACTAGGAAAGGAGAGCGGAAGAACTCCACACTGCAGTTATAGTCCTAAACAACAAAAAATCAACAAAGAAATGTTCTAATTATGGAAAAAGATGCAAAGTATCACAGTAGTGTAGAACCAGTCCAAACTGGAATCATGCATACCGTGAATAGGAAAGAGTACGAGCCCTCGGTCTTAAACTCGCGCCTACCAGAAGCCTCAAAAACCTTCCTCGTATCCTTGACAGAATGCCTCAATATACAAACCAGGGATTCCCACATGTTCCTGTTGAGTGAATCGCCAACAAAAACTAGTCGTTTCCCCCTCAGCCTCTCCAACATATCAGTTGGATTCAATCTAGTGTAACAAATAACAGAAATGGTCATGTTACACACCAAGCATGAAATAAATTCACTGACATTTGATTGAGCTAGTCTAATGAGCTGTCCTCACCTTGGGATGTTGCATCCACTGGGTTGCCACCGGAGCTTCTCGTAAGCTCGGTCCGGCCGACCATTGAGATGGCAGTCGAAGGGCTCGTCGATGTGAGGACACGATCCCCCGGGGTAGAGAGGGTACGAGTCGTCCCGAACCCAGTTCCCATGGAACATGTCACAGCCGGCCATCTCCTTTATCCAGTCAACCTTCTTATTTCCACCGGCACCACCAGCCTGCTTAGTTGATGACCCTTTGGCCAGAACTTCGCTGTGGTTCCTGGCTTTTGCGGCGATTGTTTGGGATGAATGATCCTTCAGTGAACTTGCACTAACCTGGGGAGTTGCTTCCTTCTTATTCACCGCACTATCACTTCCAACAGAAGAAGGTCCACTCGTCTGGTTCTGTTTGGTCACAATTGGAGATGCTACAAGGGTCTGGTTCTTGGTTGAAGATTCATCTTCTTTCTCCTCGGCCACTGCAGTCTGATTACTAGTTGAAACCACATTCCCACTCGATTTATCGTGCTGAATTCCTCCCTCTTCGGCATTGCTCTTCACTGGAGTAGCACTTGGTGCTGATTCATGGGTTTCATCTACATTTCCACTCCCTGATGCACCATCAGACTCATTATTCAGATCAGATTTCACAACTGTCTCACTTCCGGCCGAGCCACTGTTAACCGCACCAACTGAATCCTTTCCATCAGCCTTGGCTGTGGTGATATTTCCAGCAGCAGAACCACTGCTCGGAGCACCGCTTGCAGTCACTGCCTGGTTATCAGGCTCAATTTTGGAATCGGACTTCACCGCGCTGCCATCTCCGGCAGGACTACCGCCGGAGACTCCAACTGAATCCTTGGTGTCTGCCTTCACCGCGCTGACATTTCCAGCGGCGCCATTATTGGTCGGAGCTCCGCTTCCCGACTGCTTACTGGATCCATCACTCCCCTCGTCGGCCTTCGGCACGGCTCTTTCTCCGGCAGAATCACTAGTTGGGGATTCACCACGACCCCCTGCCTGGCTACTAGAACCGCCTCCAGTAGAGTTACCTTTATTCCGATCTGCCGAACTAGCCGGCGCACCGCCACTTGTGGCAGGATTATTCGTCGGAGAATCGCTCTTGGCGGCGGCCGTGCCACTTCCCGCTGGGTTCCCGGCCGGCGGTGCACCGGCACCGGCGGCATTGCTGCTTGGCGCACTACCTCCGCTCCCCAACTGCTTGTCAGACCCAGCCGTGGCGGAATTACCGCTCCCTGCCCCGCTTCCGACTTGCTTAGTATCCACATCGCGACTCACGTCGCCGCCTCCCTCGCTCGATCCGCTGGCCGCGCCACCGCCGTCGCGGCGAGACGGCTCGGGCGAGGGGGCGGACGAGTTGGCAGGGAAGACGGAGGAGAAGAAGGTCGAAACATGCGAGCGGTACGGCGCCGTGGAGGCGTACACGCCGTCGAACCACGAGGCTCCGTCCCCGGCCCCGCCGACGCCCGCGCCGGCGGGGGCCGCGGGCGAGCAGAGGGCGATGTAGGCCGTCAATGCTGCGAAGGCCACCGCGAGGGCGTACACCACGAGCCTCGCGCGCCTGCGGGAGCGCCCCGCCCCGGCGCCGGCCGGGCCGAGCTGGCCCGCGTCGGCGCACGCCATGGCCGCCAGCCCGCTCTGCTTCCACAGGCCCTTCATCCCGCGCGACGGCGAGGCGTCGGCGGCAGAGGCCGCGGCGCCGGGCCGGAGTTCGGCGGCTGTGGGCTCCGGGAAGCGGTCCGGGTGGAGGCGGTGAGGAAGCGACAGTGACAGTGGAGGAGGAGGAGGAGGAGGAGATGGCGAA
>NC_041392.1:130671449-130695517 GCF_002162155.2 Triticum dicoccoides | reverse complement strand
GTACGCGGGTCGGGTGGCTTTAGGAAAGGGAATTTGGGGTGGCGAAATTAACGGGATCGCTGCTGGTCTGTTTAGATTTCTCTTATTAGGTTGCCCTTTCTTGGGAGGGTCAAAGCAAGTCAAAAGGAGTGTTTGAAAAAGGAGAATATCATATAGAAACCAATATTCAGTGGTGAAAACCAATAAAAACCAGAAGAAGATGATGTTTTGAAGTTTCAATAAAATCTGAAAAAAAAGGGATGGTAAGAGGATGATGTTTTATCGCCACACAAAATTTCAAGTTGAAACACATTACGAGATGTGAACTATGAAAAAGAGCGTTGAATAATGCCGAATAGTTTTCATAGCTCACATCTCGTAATGTATTTTAACTTAAAATTTTGCATGGCAATAAAACATCACCCTCCTTAACATCCCACATTTTTTCAATTTTTTTTAAAACTTTAAGATACAGTTTTTCACGAAGTTTTCATAGAATATTGGTTTCCGTATGCTATTCTCCCATTTGAAAATTCTAAGCCTCGGTTTCAAGTGTGATGCATGTGTATTTTGTAGTAATATGTTGTAAAAACAGGATTGCTAGGCCTCAGTCGACTAAGACTTATCGAAGTCTCAGTCGATGTTATATTCATGAGCTTTTATATGGAGATTCATGCGAAAGATTATTTTTCTTTTTTCTTTTTTTATATGGTGTATCACTTGACTATGACTTGGTTCGACTGAGCTAGGCACACCATTGAAAAATTTAGAAGAAAAGCACAAAATGGGTAAACTAAACTATATGATAGAAGAAGAAAAATGATTTGATACAAATGAGATTATGGGTTATGGGTTATGAGAATCGATAGAAATAACAAACACAGCCTAAATCCTTAATTGTGTTGATTTAGGAATCCATGTTTTAATTTGTTAATTGAGAGATGGACAGAGTCACTTGACTAGGAGTACCCCTTAACCAGAGACATGATGGCTTACACCCGCAAAAAAAAGAGGCATGATGGCTTAAGGTGGCCCTTTTTGGGAGCTATGAGGTATGAAAGTTGCTTCTCTCGGACAAAATTGAAAGGTTACCTTGGTCAACTCTGGCTCCAAAGTTCTTACAAAATGTTTGCCGCATTCTCGAGGCACTGCTCACGGTTCATCATTGACTCAATCACTATTGAGAAGTCTGAGTCGACACTACTCGACTTTAGCCGATTTGATTTGCAAGCATGAACCCAAATCTAAGGGTCATTGCTTCTGCAATGCTGACCTCCACCACATGCTCCAAAGCCCACGAGCTAGTTGCGGTACAAAAATCCACGATTATCTTGAATGTTAGATCATGTCAATTGTGATCTACCATAATATCGAACGAGGCATCGACTTTAGTTCCACGAATCAAGATCTTCATGTGACTGGTGCTTAAGAATAGTATCCTGACCAAGGACAACCTTCTTAGGAGCATTTGTTCTTTGGCTACAATAATCTTGCCAAACTTTTCTGACAGGTGGATATATGTGCTCTATGCTTGATGAAATTGATCACATCAGCATGGCCATCGGATTTTTTTCCACCAAATTAAGCCATGTTTCTAGCTTTCCCAACTGGTCTGACAGGTGATCATTAGATGAAAAAGAACTTGTCTCATAGGTGATTATTTGCGGATGCTCAGATGTCTGCGGATGGGACGGTTACTCCTTCTTCGGTGCCAACGACTACCCTCAGGTTCGGCTCTTTCAAGCCGGCATCTGCACCCCCGAGACTGTGGAGTGATCGGGTGGAGTCGGATGAGGTGTTTGAGCGCTCGCTTCCGGCACTGGAGTTTGAGGAGCCAGTGCTTCCTCCTTTGGGAGAGTCGCCGATCCTGGTTAGGATTGGGGCGGAGGAGGTCGTTGGCGCGGGAGAGAGTCTGAAGATGGGGGCTTTGGATTTTTCATCTGCGGACGCGACTGTGCAGGTACAGCCGAGGTTGCCTGCTGCTGATGGGGGCGTGGGGCAGGTGGCCGCGCTTCCCTCATCAGGGCCTGCGGTGGGGGAGCCTCCGATGGTGCAGCTTGAGCCTTCGGTTGGGAGGCCGAGGTTGCTCTACCAGACACCTTTACTTCCTTCTTCCAGACCAGCGGTGCTGGCGATGGAGTCGCGACCCGGACGGGGCTCGGGGCAGGTGGCCTCGGTGGCCTCGGGGGCATCTTCTCCTGTGGCGCCTCGAGGGCCTTGTGTGCCGGCGACGCCGGTGCCGACAGTTCGCCCTTTGGTCGGGGTAGTGGGGGAGCTCGGGCAGGAGGCCATGGCTCCTCCGTTCCCCGACATGGTGCACCCCAGCAGAGTCTCTCGGGAGGAGGTGATTGCTTTCGGTGGTATCCCAGATCCGGTTGCTGAGGAGCGACGGTTGAGCAGCCGTCTCCAGGACCATCCGTAGGTGGACGACATTCAGCAGCGGTGCGCTATGAGGGCAGCCAAGCTTCGTGACGTGGAGGTCACTACGGGTATGTCTGTCAATACTTCTAATTCTATTCTGCATTTTTTCGATGATGAGATTATTAATAATGCAAATAAGCTAGGAATTTCACTAGGTAGCAATGATAGTGAAATTTCAAATTCGGTTAATGATTTATTGGATTTAGAGGCTGAGCGGGCGCTTGAGATGATTCGTAACTTAGCTGCGGTTAAACCCATGAATAACTCCGAGATTGATGCTTTGGGGGTTAGGGCCCTCGATAATTTGTGTGCGGATCTCACTCCTGAGGAGGAAGATGAGCGAGTGGACTTTGATGAAGTGCGAGCCTCTGAGACTAGTTGTGAGGACCAGCTGGAGAGTTTTAATATTCCTAAACGCAAATGGAAGCGGAAGATTTATTCGACTTCCGCAGTGCGTAGGAGCGCGCGGATTAGAACAGCTAAAAAATGCCATGACGAGTTATGAAAGGAATCTTTTGGAATAGCAGAGGTCTGAAAGACTTGGCTAAAAGAAGGTTTCTTGCTGAGGCTTCTATTGAGCATAAGTTGAACTTTATCGCTTTATCGGAAACTGGTAGAGCCGACTTTTCGCCTCAATTTCTCAATACGTTGTCGGGAGGTATTGAGTTTGATTGGCATTGTCTACCGCCGCGAGGAAGATCAGGGGGGATTTTACTCGGAGTTAGATGCGACTCGTTAGAAGTCCGAAGCGTGGTCATGGGGGATTTCGCAGTTAAGTTTAGGGTGAGATCGAAGGCCGATGGGTTTAACTGGGCTTTGGTGGCGGTTTATGGAGCCGCACAGCCCGAGCTTAAACCAGATTTTTTTGGCTGATTTGGTTAGGATTTGTGGTTCTGAGCAACTGCCTATCCTAGTAGGGGGTGATTTTAATATTATCAGAAGGCGGGATGAGAAGAATAATGATAATTTCGACGGTAGATGGTCGTTCATGTTTAACACCATCATTGAAAGTCTGGATCTGCGTGAGATTGAGCTTTCGGGCAGGAAGTTTACTTGGGCTAATGCACTACCTAAGCCGACGTTTGAGAAGCTGGATCGGGTTCTGGCTAGCGTCGAATGGGAGCAGAAATTCCCTTGTGTAACGGTGCAGGCACTTACACAGGGCATTTCGAACCATACGCCGTCATTCATTGATTCTGGGGAGGCCACTCATGTGGGTAATAAGAATGTCTTCTCGTTCGATCTTGCGTGGTTCGAGAGACAAGGGTTCTTAGATACTGTTGCCAGAGTATGGGCTAAGGATGCAGGAGGTACAACTGCACTTGAGCGCTGGCAGAATAAAATTAGGCACTTGAGAAGCTTCCTACGAGGGTGGGCTAAACATCTTAGTGGGGTTTATAAGATTGAGAAGGAACAACTCCTTTCACTTATTCAGTCCCTGGATGTAAAAGCTGAGAACATGATCCTACCAGCTTCGGAGCTCTAGGCGAAGCTCGATGCAGAAATGAGGCTGAAAGAGCTACTTCGTGAGGAAGAATTAAAGTGGGCGCTTAGGGCCAAGGTACGACGGGTCGTCCAGGGGGACGTGAACACACAATTTTTTCACATGATTGCTAATGGCAAACATAGAAAGAAGAGAATCTTTCAGCTTGAGCAAGATGAGGGAACGATTCCGGGTCAGGAAAACTTAAAGCTGTATATCACTGAGTGTTACAAGCAGTTGTTTGGACCTCCAGAGGAGAACTGGGTGTCGCTGGATGAGTCTAGGATTGAGGATGTGCCTCAACTGACAGCTGTTGAGAATGATATCTTAATTGCTCCTTTCTCTGAGAAAGAGGTATTTGAGGCCATTTCCCAGATGAAGAATAATAAGGCTCCTGGCCCGGATGGTTTCTCGGCTGAGTTTTACAAGAAATGTTGGCACATTATTAAAGGAGATCTATTGCCTTTGTTCAATGATCTTTTCGCCGGTCAGCTTCACCTTTTTAAGCTAAATTTTGGGACGATAACACTTCTTCCCAAAAAGACAGAGGCAGTGTAGATTGAGCAATTTCGGCCAATATGTCTTCTTAATGTGAGTTTCAAAATTTTTACCAAGGTCGGAACGAATAGGCTCACACAGATTGCGCATACTGTGGTGCAGCCTACTCAATCTGCTTTCATGCCGGATAGGAACATTCTTGAAGGGATGGTGGTCCTGCATGAAACGCTCCATGAAATTCACTCGAAAAAACTGGATGGAGTGGTTTTTAAGGTGGATTTAGAGAAGGCGTACGATAAAGTCAAATGGCTCTTTCTACAACAAGCCTTACATATGAAGGGTTTTGACGAAGCTTGGAGGCGCCAAGTTGAATCTTTCACGCAAAAAGGGAGTGTTGGAATTAAAGTGAATGACGATATAGGTCATTATTTCCAGACACACAAGGGCCTGAGGCAAGGTGATCCAATGTCTCCTATCCTCTTCAATATTGTTGTTGATATGTTGGCAATCTTGATAGGAAGGGCAAAGGAGGCAGGACAAGTAGGTGGCTTGGTGCCTCATCTTGTAGATGGTGGTGTGTCCATTCTGCAGTACGCCGATGATACAATCATTTTTATGGAGCACGACTTGGTTAAGGTGAGAAATATGAAGCTGGTATTGTGCCTATTTGAGCAATTGTCCGGTCTGAAGATCAACTTCAATAAAAGTGAGTTGTTCTGTTTTGGTAGAGCCAAAGAGGAACAAGATGCTTACAAGCAACTGTTTGGTTGCGATTTGGGGACTCTTCCGTTCACTTACCTTGGTATCCCCATTCACCATCGTAAGTTAACTAACAGTGAATGGAAGTGTATCGAGGATCAGTTTGAGAAGAAACTGAGCTATTGGAAGGGCAAACTTATGTCGTATGGAGGCCGATTGATTCTTATTAATTCGGTGCTCACGAGTTTGCCAATGTTTCTCTTATCCTTTTTTGAGGTTCCAGTTGGAGTTAGGAAAAGACTGGACTTCTATCGGTCTCGTTTCTTCTGGCAGAGCGATGAAACTAAGAGAAAGTATCGCCTAGCCAAATGGGATGTCATCTGTCGACCAAAAGACCAAGGGGGTCTTGGGGTTGAGAACCTTGAAGTTAAGAATAGATGCCTTCTAAGTAAGTGGCTTTATAAGTTATCTGCCGAGACTGAGGCAACTTGGGCGCAGATTCTTCGTAACAAGTATCTGTACTCTAAAACCTTGTCGCAGGTGATGGCTCGACCCACTAATTCGCCCTTCCGGAAGGGGTTAATGAGGGTCAAAGCTACTTTCTTTAACAGAACAAAGTTTGTTGTCGGTGATGGCAATAACACTCGATTCTGGGAAGATACCTGGCTAGGTGATGCACCACTGGCACTCCAGTATCCGGCGCTTTATCGCATTGTGCAGCGACGGGATGTTCTGTTGCAACGAGTCTGCAATCTGCTTCTCTTAACATCCAATTTAGGAGGGTGCTTGTGGGTGACCGGTGGGAGGCTTGGATTCATCTGGTGAGTAGAGTCATGGAGGTTCAGCTTACTCATCAGCCCGATCAGTTGTATTGGAAGCTTACTAAATCTGGTGAATTCACAGTCAAGTCGATGTACATTGATGTCATCAATTCTAGTGTAATTCCTAGTTCCAAACACGTTTGGAAAGTTAAGGTTCCTCTCAAAATTAAAGTGTTTATGTGGTTTATGCATAAAAAAGTCATTCTAACGAAAGATAATTTGATTAAGCGCAACTGGACAGGATCTACTAGGTGTAGTTTCTGTGATCGGGATGAAACTATCAAGCATCTTTTCTTTGAGTGCCCGATGGCGAGGGTGTTGTGGCGCTCGGTGCAGATTGCCTTTAACATTACTCCTCCGAATTCGGTCAGGTCGTTGTTTGGAACGTGGCTGGTTGGTATAGAGGCCGAAACAGTTAGACAAATTCGTGTGGGAGCATGTGCGTTGTTATGGGCAATTTGGAACTGCAGAAATGACTTGGCTTTTAACAAAACAACAACTATTCATTTTTTGCAGGTTCTCTTCCGGGCTACTGCGCTAATCCGTACGTGGTCATTACTCACTCCGACGGAGGCCAGGGCGTGTTTGGTTACTGGATCTGTCCGGTGGGAGATGGTAGCGCGGGATTTATTCAACCGGTTTGGATGGCGGTCATGTAATAGGATAGGCGCGTAGTTTACCTATCTCTCTTTACTATGCCAGCCGGTTATGACTTTTGGGCCTTGTTTTATTTTACTTGCTCTGTGTGAGCCAGTATCCTTTGTTGCAGCACTTTGCAAGACATTGTTGAACTACTTTATTTATTTATAAATGTGGCCGTATGCATCTGTCTGATGCAGAGGCCGGGGAAGCCCCCTTTTCAAAAAAAAGATGATTATCTGTGCTCTAGGCTTTGCGGAATTTATCAAACAAACTCGTGCTTCCGCTAAAAGAACCACCGCCATTCCGCCAAAACCAAAATCAGAGCCGCAAAACCTTTTTTTTACATCAAAGACCTAGGGTGGTCAACCTTTTTTTACATCAAAATTACTCGTTATTGCAAAGTGTTCATCATAGTATTTTTCTACAAAAGTATCAACAATCTCTATGGGAGCATCTTTCATCCACATCGCACACACCTTACTTCTAACTAGTTTGGCTAAATTATTAACAACACAATCCGTTAGCCTATCTATGAGCGTGCAATAATAATAATAAGCGGAAAACCACACGCAAGGTGATATAAATCATTAAAAAAACTACCGTGGATAGACCGAATAAGTGACATTCATTCTTCATTGTCTCTATCACCTTCGATGTTGTTCGAGTTCACCTCTATATGATTAGACCCGACTGTGGTTGTCAAATTAAGATCAAACCGTAAAGATAGTGCATCGGCCATAAGTGCCTAGGGTGGTCAACCTTTAATCATGCACGTGGGTTTTAGAGCAACTCCAACGGGATGACCCAAACGGACACGGATTTTGTCTGTTTAGGTCGGCCAAGCGAACATGCTTGTTCGTTTTTTCGTTTGGGTCAGCCGGTGCGCCCAATGGGAGGCAAACCCATTTTGTGCATGTCCGTTCCAGCATTTCTATCGAATACGTAGCAGGCGGGCAACTCGCAGCGAGGCAGGGCGAGCATGGCGAACTGCAGCAGCACCGGCCGGGCGCGGGCGAGAGGCGAGGCCAGTGGACTGCAGCAGCACCGGCCGTGCGCGGGCGAGAGGCGAGGCCAGTGGACTGTAGCAGCACCGGCCGTGGGCGGGCGAGAGGCAAGGCCAGCGGCTGCAGCAGCACCGGCCGGGCGCTCGGTGGAGCACGCCGACACCGCGGAAGGCCGAGCGCCGTGCAGCAGCGAGGCGAGGCCGGGCGCGGGCGCTGGCGAGGCCACCGGCTGCAGCACCATCGGCCGGGGAAGCGGTGGAACACGCCGACACCGCGGAAGGACGAGGGCCGTGCAGCATCCCTGGGCACGGGCGCGTAGCCGGACGAGCGCTGGCGCGAGCACGAGGGCGAGGCCGGGCATGGGCGCGAGGGCGAGCGCCGTGTAGCAGCCCCAGGCAAGGTCGCGAGCGCGAGGCCGGGTTGCAATAGCTTGATGGCATCGGTCAACACCAATACATCAGACAACGAACAAGTAGCTAGTGAAAGATAATAAGCGTTCCTACTCCCTCGAGGGGAGCCGCGGTTCTGTTTATATTGATTGATGCGGCCGAAGCCAAGCTTGGAGTACAAGGAATATTACAAGGAGTTTGAGTAGGAGAAGGAAAGGAGTTTGAGATGCTACGGAAACATATTCTCTAACATCCTCCCTTAATCTTAACTACCCTAGATTAAGATTACTCTTGAACTCCTCAAATGGTCTTGATGGCAATGCCTTTGTAAAACCGTCTGCTACTTGATCCTTGGAGGGAATAAACCGTATCTCGAGTTTCTTGGCTGCAACCCTTTCTCGCACAAAGTGAAAATCAATTTCGATGTGCTTTGTCCTTGCATGAAACACAGGATTTGCGGACAAATATGTTGCTCCCAAGTTATCACACCATAAACATGAGATACGATTCTTCTTGATTCCCAATTCCTCAAGAAGTGATTCAACCCAAATGATTTCTGCAGTTGCATTTGCCAAGGACTTATATTCAGCTTCTGTGCTTGACCGTGACACGGTGGCTTGCTTTCTGGCACTCCAAGAAATAAGGTTAGACCCAAAAAATACTGCAAAGCCTCCAGTTGATCTTCTGTCATCACTGCATCCTGCCCAGTCAGCATCAGAGAATGCACTCACAAGAGAGGAATTAGACCGTTTGAAATGAAGTCCTATTCCCATAGTATGCTTTACATATCTTACAATTCTCTTGACAGCTGACCAATGTGCAGAAGTAGGTGCATGCAGATATTGACAAACCTTGTTGACAGCAAATGAGATATCTGGACGTGTGAGAGTTAAATATTGTAATGCTCCCACAGTACTCCTATACCTTGTACTTTCCTCCTCCTGAAGTGGCACACCTTCATATGCTGAAAGTTTTTCTGAGGAAGACAAAGGTGTAGGAACTGGCTTGCAATTCTTCATCCCCATGCGAGACAGAAGCTCAGTGATATATTTCTCCTGATTTAACACAATTCCATCTTGAGTTTTCTTGACCTCAATACCTAGGAAGAAATGCAAATCACCTAGGTCTTTCAAGGCAAACTCTGAGCTCAAATCATGCAGAAGTGCACTAGTAGCATTTTGTGAAGAACTTGCAACGATGATATCATCAACATATATAAGCACAAAAATGACTACTCCAGCCTTGTTATAAATAAACAATGATGTATCAGCTTTGGAGGCAATGAAACCAAGATATTTCAACTGTAAGCTCAATCTGGAGTACCATGCTCTGGGTGCTTGTTTTAAACCATAGAGTGCCTTGTCAAGCTTGCAAACATAATGTGGTGACTTCTTGTCCTCATAACCAGGTGGTTGTCTCATAAACACTTCCTCTTCTAGAATGCCATGCAAAAACGCATTCTGTACATCTAGCTGTTGTAGACTCCAACCCTTGGATACAGCAATGGCTAGCACAAGTCTGATAGTTGCAGCTTTAACAACAGGACTGAAAGTGTCCTCATAATCAATACCATAACGTTGTTTAAAACCCTTTGCAATGAGACGTGCTTTGTACCTGTCAATGGAGCCATCTGCCTTCTTTTTAATTCTGTAAACCCATTTGCAATCGATGATATTTTTACCTTTCTGATTTGGTACAAGATGCCATGTCTTGTTCCTCATAAGTGCAGAATATTCCTCATCCATTGCCTTCTTCCACTTAGGATCATCAAGTGCACTATTCAATGTTGTTGGTTCTCCTGAAATACACAACATTCCATATGGTATAGTCCCATCTTTTCTTATTTTAGGATTTCGTATACCTTTCTGTAATCGAGTCATAACTCGTGAAGAAACTGCTGGCTGGACCACAGGAGCACTCGCTGCAGAAGATCCCGAGGAAGCTGCATGTGATGACACAGGCGAATCTGGCGCCACCTGCGCAGAGGATCCTGTAGCCGTTGGTGTGGCCGCTTGTGTGTCCACCACACGGGTGCCAGCCGCCCGAGCCGGCACAGCGGATCGACCGCCCGACCGCGGTTGCAGGCGCGCGCTGGGCGAGGGAGATTCGGCCCCATGGCTGGCCCCGCCTGCTGCTGAGGTGGCGGCGTGGGAGTGGCGCACGCTGGGCGAGGCGGATTCGGCCCCGCAGCCGACCCCGCAGCTGGTCCCGCCTGCTGCTGAATCAGCGCTGTGGTTGGTGGGAGCGCGATCCGAGGCTGATTTGGCCGCGGGATCCGAGGTCTGCGCACGAACAGGAGTTGCAGGCGCCGCCGGATCAGCTTCGTCATCTGTGCCAGGTTCGTCTCCTTCCTCAGCATGAAATATAAGATGATCTTGAGCTTGATTTTCGAAATTTTGATCATTTTGAGCGCCGTTTTCACCAGGGACCTGTACAGGCAACAGAGAAGAACCAATACCAGCAGGAATATCATCACTTTGGTTAGTACAACTGTCGCCCCCATGATCAAAAGACCGAAGATGTGGAGGAAGAAGAAGGATTTCCTTGCGGAGAGGTGCACCAGCATTGGGATGAAGAGAAGCAAAAGGGAACACTGACTCATCAAAAACTACATCTCTGGATATGTAGACCCTACCAGTAGGAACATCTAGACATTTAACTCCTTTGTGCATGGGACTATAGCCTAAGAAGACACACTTTTTGGAGCGAAAAGCAAGTTTGCGTGTGTTATAGGGTCTGAGGTTGGGCCAACATGCACAACCGAAAACACGAAGAGATGTGTAGTTGGGTGTGACACCAAGGAGTCGTGTAATAGGTGTTTCAAATTTGATGACTTTACTAGGAAGCAAATTGATAAGATATGTAGCGGTTAAGAATGCTTCATCCCAGAATTTGAGTGGCATGGATGCATTTGCTAGCAATGCTAGCCCCATATCAACTATGTGACAGTGCTTTCTTTCAGCAGATCCGTTTTGTTGATGAGCATGAGGGCAAGAGACATGATGTGAAATACCAAGTTTTTGGAAGAAAGAGTTCAATTTTTCATACTCACCACCCCAGTCACTTTGCATAGCAATGATCTTGGAGTTCAGTTTGCGTTCAACAAGGTTTTGAAAATTGATGAAGACTTGGAATATATCAGACCGTTTCTTTAACAAGTAAATCCAAGTAAATTTACTATAGTCATCAATAAAGCTTACATAGTAAGAAAATCTCCCAACTGAAGTAGGGGCTGGTCCCCATACATCTGAAAATATAAGTTGTAGAGGAGCAGTAGACACACTAGTAGAGATGGGATAGGGTAATTGATGACTTTTTGCTTGTTGACACGGATCACAAACTGACTCAACACTATTCTCATAAGAGAGTTTATTTTTGCTAAGAACATATTTAACTATGACTGAAGATGGATGACCTAATCGACTATGCCACCTTGATGATGATGGCTTGGTGACAATATTTGCTTGTTTATTGGACCATGAAGATGATGATGATGATATGAGTGGATAGAGGCCTCCCACGCACCGTCCTCTAAGAATGATTCTCCTTGTGCTCAAATCCTTAACCAAGAAAAAGTGAGGATAGAATTCTATAAGAACATTATTATCAAGGGTGAATCGATGAATAGAAACAAGATTTTTGGAAGTTTGAGGAACATGCAAGACATCTTTAAGGTGCAAATTTTTCATGGGGTTTTGAACAATTGAACTACCAATGTGGGTGATATTCATACCAGAACCGCTTGCCGTGCGAATTTGGTCGCCTCCGTTGTACTTCTCCCGTACTGTCAGCTTGTCAAGTTCACCTGTGATGTGATTTGTTGCTGCACTGTCTGCGTACCAATTAGTGTCCACGCCATAGGAGACAGCATGCGCCTCCTTCTCTTCTTGATCATTCTCTTCATAGCGCCACCAGCAGACACGTGCACCTCCTGGATGATGTCTATAGCATATCTGGCACTCAGGATAGTCATGCTGCTGCTCGCGTACCTGCTGTTGCTGTTGCTGTCGAGGGCGTCCTCTGAATCCGCCGCCTCTATTTGCAGGAGAAGGCTGGCGGTCACCGCGGTCACCGCGGTCACCGCGGGATCTACCACGGGACTGGCCGCGGCCTCTGTAGACGGCGTTGGCAGATGAATGAAACCCGCCTGAAGACGAGTCTCCCAGCATCTCCATCCTCTGATCAAAGGCGGAGATCTGAGCGAAGAGGTCATCGGCGGTGATTGTGTTCTTGACAGCGCCGATCGCCGCCACCACGGAGTCGTAGTCGCGGTCGAGTCCTGCGAGTATGTAGTCCACCATCTCCGGATCAGAGACGGGACGACCAGCGGCAGCTAGTTCATCCCCAAGGCTTTTCATCTTCGCCATATACGCCGAGCTCGACATTGTGCCCTTCTTGGTATTGGTGATCGCGATCCTTAGATTGGTGATCCGGGACTGTGATTGCGAGGCGAAGAGATTGTTCACCGTCGTCCAGAGCTCATAGGTGGAGTCCTTCCCGACGACTTGCGCAAGGATTTCTGGAGACATGGAGTTGAGAAGATATGACAGGACCTGCTGGTCTTTGGCGATCCAGGGCCCGTACAGAGGGTTCGGCTCGAGGGCCGTCGTCTTGTCCGCCTTCGTGATCTCCACAGTCTTGGGTGGAGCGGCGTCAGAGTTGTCCAGGAGCCCGGTTACCTGCGCACCTCGCAGGGCTGGGAGCACCTGGGTCTTCCAGAGGATGAAGTTTCCTCTTGCTAGCTTCTCAGATGGCGGCGATCCGAGGTTGAGGCCGATGCCGGACGAAGAAGCCATGGAGACGATGATATGTGGTTCTAGGGTTTTGATTTGTGGCTAGATGTAGGAGAAGAGGTGGCTCTGATTACCATGAAAGATAATAAGCGTTCCTACTCCCTCGAGGGGAGCCGCGGTTCTGTTTATATTGATTGATGCGGCCGAAGCCAAGCTTGGAGTACAAGGAATATTACAAGGAGTTTGAGTAGGAGAAGGAAAGGAGTTTGAGATGCTACGGAAACATATTCTCTAACAGCTAGCTGACTCGCCGGTGTACCATGGCTTCTTGGACTCGACGGCATCGATGCTGGATGCGGAGCTCCTTGCTGCCTGCTCATGGAAGGCAGGCACGGCCGACTACTGGTGCTCCTTCCCTGGCGGCGTCGCCGCGGCGTCGGATCCCACCGGAGGGAGAGCTGCTGCACCGGCGGTGTGCCGCTGCATCGAAACCGCGTCGTGCTCTGTGCCCGCGCCGTCGTGGGTGGCGACAAAGAGGAAAGGAGGAGAGAGAAAGGGATGGGATGAATGAGTGAACTCTTTCATTGGATGATAGATGGGCCAGCATGCATGTGCAGCGGATGCAGCTGGACGAAGAAGCCATCAAAAGCGTCTGTTTTGTGTTCGCTTCGAACCCATTTCAGTCTCAAATTTGGAATGAAAATTGATCCGCGCGGACACAAAGCGAATGCAAAAAGAAATGGGTTTTTGCATTGGGCCGTCGTTTTTGTTCATGCGGATACAAACGGACATGTGCGAATAAAATGGGTCGTTCCATTGAAGTTGCTATTAGGAGAAAAATAAGAGACCGCTGGCTGTCGCCGACACGGTCTACTGGGCGTCACGCGAGATCTTTGCCGTTGGCTCGCGTCCTGCCCCCCGTGCTTTCGCCGCATAAAATAAAAAACTCCACGAGGAGCCGCTGACAGCCTGACACGCGGGACCTAGAATAGAACGGGACCGCGGAAAGCGCGTGCACGTCGCGCGCAGCCCGTCCACCGGCACAACAAATCATCCGGGCAACGACGTACGTGCGCGTGCTCGCCGATCGACCTCCCCGTGGCCTGCCACAACGGCGACGCCCGACGACGATGGATAACCTAACAGAATTAGCTAGCTCGAGCAGTGCTCCGTGAAACATCGATCATCAGCACGCCACGCCGCCCTTGTTCCTTGCTCATCGTTCACATCCCCGGCCGCATCTGCCGGCTTAACTCAGCGCACGCGGATACCGTGGCATGGCATCCGTTTTTGCCAGACACCGGTGCAGTTTTCTTCGCAGTACAAAGTTAGCAGGTGAAATACTGCCTCGGCTACCCAGACAGGGATCCCTCCTCTACTAGTCCTAAAACGCTCCTACGTAATGTTTGCAAAAGGGAGCATCATTTCACCCCCAAAAAGCTATTAGTACCGGCGCGGCGCTTTTCCTTTTGCATTAGATGTGTTCCCGCTACTTTGCTCGCACATGGACATGTTAAACAGCAGCACTTTTCGAGTCGTTAGAGCTTCGTTTTCACAAGGGTTCGATTTCCCCCCTCTATATTCGGGAACCCGTTTTTTACGTCCACATCATCCAAGCGATGAAGAGGAGATAGTAACGCTACGTGATGTGATGAAAAGAACGCGCACCCATCGAGTGAACGGGCCGGGTCTGACCAAGAACAAAACGGCGTGGCATTTAGGTACGAGCTCACTTTCGATTCAGAGTGTCTGACTCCCGTACCGGTCCACTACGCCGCGGCTCCAGACTTGTGAACTTGGTGGAGAAATTAGGCGGATTCTCACTCACTGCTTGCCTATCTCCATGCCAAACGGAAATATGGATCATGCATAGACTAAGCAAAGAAGGGTATACACACACATAAAGAATTTCAGATGTACTACTGAAGAATAAATAATGTATGTGCCTCGGGACGTGGATCTAGTGGAACATGATTACCAAGCAGTATCATCACTCTTCCTCATGCCATATAATTAAGCGCAACAAACCTAGAACATTCTTTCCAGAGCACATGCACCCCAAAACTCTCATGGTCGGCCATCGTCTTCCTAGTGGTCGAGGGCCCATGCATGTCGCGTCCTGCCTCCCCTCCTAAACGAAAGGGCCCATATCACAAAGACTGTTGATGTGTAGTACGTGCGCGGCTGGGTGTGGGGTTCCTTCGCCAAGATCCGATCCAGCTTCCAAGTACGTGTCCCTCTTATTTGTCTAGATAGATGCTCAATAATTCACTGTGTCTTATATCTCCCTAGCTACTTGATTCACCGTTGAAACCACTTCGAAATTTAACCCTTCCGACAACGTATGGTCCGAAATGCTCAAGCATTCCAAGCAGAAGCCGTCGAGTATACAGCTCTCATGAAACAAGATTGATGGAGTGCGATTGAAGCAAGGCTAGGTGCATGCGCTTTAATCTTGGGTGGCTTTGCAAGTGAGGTTGTATTGTATAAAGGGTGCTAAATTAAAGCAGATGAACGCCATGCGTGCACGCTGTGAGCGACGAGACGAAAAGGAAAGCAGGCAGCCGGCCGGCCTATGTACGTGGTCTACGGCTCATGTAGTACGTCATGCGATCGTGCTCCATGGAGCCGCTTTGCATCAAGCTGGGGATGGAATGGATGCATGGATCGATCGCCGATGGCTTTATAAAGCCCGCTCCATTCGCTTCCATGTTCTCCAACACAGACAATCGAATAATGATCTAAGATAAAAAAAGAAAATGACCATGAGCTATCATGATCCTAGGTGCACTCTACGATTTGGTAATACTATTGTACAATGAGCAAAGTTCCTCGCTACAATCTACACACTCGGACCTTCCTCAAAGGAGTCTACAACTTTTAAGGCAGGGGAACTGGGGCACCATGGCTGGACTTCGCCGGTCTCTCGTCTGCCGCCAATAGACGTATATGCCGGCCAGGCGGGTTCCGTGATGGTGAACACCGAGCGCGTCAAGAGAGGCCTGCCTATAGTTTTCTTGGTCACCATCTATCATGGACCACGCTGTGTCCATTAAGGTGTCATGTCACGATAACCTGTAACACACTAAGATAGATAGTTATCAAGACCCAGGGGTTCATAAAATGTCTTGTCATCGATAATGTATTCGTGTTGACGAGGCCCAACGGTGTCATCCACCAGATGGATTGCGCTATTGTCCATCTTACCTATCATCTACCCCTCATTTTTCAAGTACTCCCTCAAGTAGTGATCTAAACGCTCTTATTTTTTTTTACGAAGGAGGAGGAGTAGATTATTGCATCGGCATTGATATAGGGGAACACCCAAGATGAGCAAATCCAGTCCCTATAAAACATCGCGCGTCCACCGAGCCCACAAAAGGAGTAAGTTCCGTGTCTAGTTTAATTACCTGTCATCTGCTCTGCATTGCCATTCCGTGACGATCTTTTTCTTTTTTGTTGAGAAACTTTCAATCTACATCTTTAATCATGGTAGTACAAAAGAACAATATAAAGATAATAAAAGTTATAACCATGTCCGTGAACCACCTAGCGATGACTACATGCATTAGAGCGAGCGAAGGCGTGCCGCCGTCATCACTCCTCCTTCACTGAAGTCGGGCAAACCTTGTTATAGTAAACAGTCAGAAAGCCGTCGTGCTAAGGGCCGATATGACGAGCGCACCAGAGTAGCAACCATTGCCGATGAAGAAAATTGTAGATTAGAAGGATCAATCTTCGATGGTCACTTTTTTTGGATCTCGTTCCTTTTTATACTCCAACGACGTCACCCACTCCGCGAGAGAAGTGCTTGCTTGGCTTGTGCGTGCGATTGCTGATGCGTCGGGCCGCTTTTGTCTGGCCCTTGGGTTGAGCATGGGATTCCAACGCACGGTTAGGAGAGGTGCTACAAAAAGGAGAGGTGCTACAAACCATGTCCATTGAGGTGTCACGAAAACTAGCGACACACCAAGATAGATAAATATCAAGACCCAGGGGTTCATAAAGCGGCATGCCATCGATGCTGCCTCTAAGTTGACGAGGCTCAGCATCGGCGGTTTTATCCACAAGATGAATCAGGCTCTTGCACCGCATGCCTATCATCCGCTTCTCAAACCCCAAGTAGATTGCATCGGCGTCGATGGATGGGAACACCGACGGTGAGACGGAAAGAGCAAGCTCAGTGCCCATGAACACCGCGCGTCTACCGAGCCCACGGATGGGCACCATCTTCCTCGAATCCATGTCCACTCGGTACACCCTGTATGTTCTCCTGTGGGTATATTGCCGGTCCACAAGTATCAGTTCCCCGCCATTGTCCACCAGATGGAGAGTGTCCGTTATCATGCTGGAATGCAGCCTGCTCTTCAGGTTGGCGGCGATGACCAGCCGTGGCGGCTGATCTCCACCAGTCTCGACCACCATCACGGCCTCAAAGGTGGCGCAGTAGAAGCGGCCGGCGAAAGACATGGCCGGCAAGAGCAAGTTGCCACGGTCGACCACGGTCCAGTGCGGATCGCCTGGCTTGATGACAGCAAGCGTCCTTAACATTCTAAAATGGACGGCGATGGTGCAGTCGTCGGCTAGCCCAGCGCCCGACACCTGCAACCAATCACTTCTGACAGAGGCTCCCGCCAGACGTTCCGTCTCGGTCATGACAGTGGTGGCCGGCGGGAGATCGGCCGTCTGGCGGGTGACCGGGTTCAACAGGCGAACCACACAGGTGGCCCTGTCGAGGAGGACGAGGAGGCCCTCCGTGGTGGGGCCGAACACGTCGTGGCCGTCGAGCTCCGGCAGGTACGCCCACCTTGAGCAGGCGGTGTGGACGTTCAAGCACCGGCGGCGCTGCGAGTCTCCCGTTTCCCTGAGCATGATCCAGTGGCGCGGGTGGAAGCGGCGGTCCAAGATGCCGTGCGCGCGCGGGTCCGTGCAGCAGAGCCGCCATGGACGGCAGACTGCGCGGAAGCAGACCTAGTCGGCGACGTCGTCGGCGAGCAGCCGCTCCGCGATCAGCCCCGCGGGCTCGTCCCCGAGATCGGTCCAGTCCCTCGTAAAAGCCGAGGAGGAATCGGGTTGGATTCCGGCGGAGGAACCGCGTGCCCGCTTCGCTCCCCAGATGGGGATCTGGGGTGAGGAGTTCGGACCATCCTTGCTCTCTGGAAGCTTCCGTCTCATGGTACGTGTCTGGATCATGGAGTAGTGATCGTCCGTGTCCTGGAGGAACCGAGAGGGTGCACGGAGTTGGGAGGCTCTTGTCGAGATCCGGCGAGAGGAGCCGGAGAGTGTTGGGCAGTCCGGAGCCGGAGGTTTCTTCGCCCGCCGGTGGGAGATCGGTTTGGCTTGCGTCGAGGACGACGGTAGCTTCGGCATCTGTCCGGCGGCGACGGGAGGGCACAATCAGGGTTTGGGGGCCGGGGGAGGCGTCAATTTTATCTTCCGTGCATGAACCGACGATCGGCTCAGCACGAGTACGGCCCGGACGCCTATATATAGACAAACCATGAAACCATATCCGATTCCAACTCCCAACACTCTTAGGATGCGTTTGGTTGAAGGTGTCCTATGAATGGGTTGGGACCGTTCATTTTTTTTGGAATTGAACCATTCAATTCATGTGTTTGGCTGAATATAAGTGGTGAGCTAATTATTTAGGACGGGACCACCAGTCATGCTCACATAGTCATGCATGCAAAGGGTGGTCATTTGATTCGACCGATTTGGTTGGGTGGAACGGTTCAGCATCTTCATGGCATATTCTCTTTTTTTGGCTCGAACCATTCATGTGCTTTATAACCAAACATGTCTATTTTCTGAACGATCCTAACCCATTCATGACCGCCCTTGCAACCAAACGCACCCTTAGGCTGCTGTCAAATGAATGAACAGGTGCTTAGATGAGATGCTAAACACATTAAATAGCTTAGCAACTATACTCCCTAATGCATAGGTGCTTAGCTTATGGTTGCTAAGTTTGCTTCATTTAATGATTAGCAACTAAAGTTGTGGGCTTCCTTTCTTTAAATATTTTGCCTAGGTTCACGCACTTAGCGTTGTTTTTTTCAGGGGTCACCACACTCATCTCTCTCCTCTTAAATAGCATGCCACATCAGATTTTTTTGCATATGTAGAAGGCTCGGCACCTGTACAAGGTGGAGTATTGGGAGGGGTCTTACCTAAAGAAAATCTCAAATCCTAAAAAGTGCACGCGCACGATTTAGTCAAACCGAGCGGCCGCGCTAGACGACATGTCGCTGTTAGTAACGACCACTCCATATCTCTCTCTCTTCGCCTTATCCACTCTGCCATCTCTCTCGTTCCTCTTCTCGATCCCCTTTCCTCGTCTCTGTTCGGTGCTGGGCACGGAGGTCCATGCCGACATCGAATCCTGAGGGCGCGGAGATCCTCGCCGATGCTCTGTTCGGCGGAGCGACGGAGTGCGGCGAGCAGGTCGGCCGTGGGGCCAGAGTAGCAGCAGCGCCGCCGCCCTTTCTCCTTTTTCTCAGAGCCAGAGAAAGATGTTGTCGACGTCGACATTGTGGATGGCGGTTTCGTGGTGGTCGTCAAGGTACCTGCTACCTCATGTTGGGGGTCGCTTGTAAGCAGCAGCGGCGACAACTGCCATGGCGATCGAGCATCTACACTGTACTATTCTTTGAATCCCGCTCCTAGTTGTACTTCTCTTTGGATCCTGCTCGTTGCCGTTAGCTACACCGATTTGGCCTCGCCTTATTCAGTTTTTTTGATACATGCTCGCCTAGATTCAAACATTTTGGAGCTGGAGTTGTGTCACGTGAAAGACAAGCTAGCAGATCTCAACATCAATTTTGGGGGACATGCTGGTGATCTGAAGACGACAGTGCAGCTAACCGAATTGATGCAGTGATGTTTAGTTGGTTTGTAATGTAGTCTAGTTTGCACATACATTGATGTTTAGTTGGCGGAAAAGACTAGTTGCACACATATATGCTTAGTTGGCTTGTAACTTAGTCTAGTTACACACTCATTAATATTTAGTTGGCTTGTAATATAAGCTAGTTACACACACATTGATGTTTAGTTGGCAGAGAATACTAGCTGCACACATATGCTCAGTTGGCTTGTAATGTAGTCTATTTATACACACATTGATATTTAGTTGGCAGTAAAGATTAGTTGCACACACATATACTCAGTTGGCTTGTAATGTAGTCTAGTTGCACACATATTGATGTTTAATTGGCTTGTAATGTTGTCTAGTTGCACACACATTGATGTTTAGTTGGCAGAGAAGACTAGTTTGCACACACATATGCTCAGTTGGCTTGTAATTTAATCTAGTTGCACACACGTTGATGTTTAGTTGGTTTGTAATGTAGTCTAGTTGCACACATATCGATGTTTAGTTGGCAAAGAAGACTAGTTGCACACACATATGCTCAGTTGGATTGTAATTTAGTCTAATTGCATACACATTGATATTTAGTTGGCAGGACTATTGGCACACACATATGCTTAATTGGCACGACAATGTAGTCTAGTTTGCACACACATTGATGTTTAGTTGGCAGGACTATTGGTACACAAATATGCTCAGTTAGCGCGGCAATGTAGTCTAATTGCACACATATTGATGTTTAATTGACAGGAAGATTAATTCGTCGAAACATCACCATATGGGATCTACTTTTGAAGAGCACGTCGCGAGAGTTTCAACGATGAAAATGGATCTGAATTTCGACACGTGGTTTAAAAGATATGTCTTTTATAATTTTGAAAATAAAAAATTAATGCACTAGGGACGAACATGAGAACAGATATCCATCACGTGAGAAAAGATCACATAGGGTAATTAATTAGTAGTGTTCTTTTAGCACTTTTGGATTATAGTAATTTCCTAAAATCTAAAAAGTGCATACGCACTATTTGGAGACAACGAGCGGCCGGGCTTCCTAGCTATGCATGAGTTTTTTTTTGTCTGCTAGTGCATGTCATTATCAGTATTTAATGTGTTCACACTAATTAGTCGATTTGAAAGAAACAGATTCATGTACAATTATTTTGGTTTTCCAAATTTTTAAAAAGCCATATCTTTCAAACTGCGCGTCGGAATTTAGATCCGTCTTTGCTGTTGAATTCTTTGCGACGAGATCTTTGAAACTAGATCCCGCATGGGTATGTTTCGACAAAATTTTTTTTATGCCAACTTTGGCGCTATATTGTGCAACTTCATTACTGTTTTGTGCAACTTTAGTACTATATGGTGTAATTTTTTTTAAACCAGTTTTTTGAACCTGCATTCACAGTAGTTGTAGTTGCACACATAATAGTCCTAGTTGGCACATGTATGGTCACAGACTTGCACAACTAGTCCGCATAGTCGCATATGAATTGTCATAGTTTGTAATGTAGTCTAGTTGCACACACATTGATGTTTAGTTGGCTTGTAACGTAGTCTAGTTGCACACACATTGATTTTTAGTTGGCATGAAGACTAGTTGCACACATATATGTTTAGTTGGCTTGTAATATAGTCTAGTTGCACACACATGGATGTTTAGTAGGCAGGGCACTAGTTGCACACAGTATGCGCACACATTGATATTTAGTCTAGTTGCACACACATTGATATTTAATTGACAGGACTATTGGCACACACATGCTCAGTGGCGCGGCAATGTAGTTTAGTTACACACATATTGATGTTTAGTTGGCACGACTATTGGCACACACATATGATCAGTTGGCGTGGTATGTAATCTAGTTGCACAGACATTGATGTTTAGTTAGCAAGAATACTAGTTCGTTGAAACATCCCATGCAGGATCTATTTTTGAAGAGCACGTCGCAAGGGTTCCAACAGTGAAAACGAATCTTTATTTCGATGCGCGGTTTGAAAGTTATGGTTTTTAAAAAAATCGAAAACACGAATTAAATGCGTTCACATTCATTCACATGTATGATTTACAATTATTTATCCTTTTCACATATATCCACACATATTTACTTTTCCTAATATGAGTCAGGAAGACAAAAACTTACTTTTATAGGCCGGCCACCACGGAGGGCTAGTGGACAGCCGACCGCCGGTTAGACGCGTCCTAGTAATTTTGGTCTTTCTAATATGTGACGGTGACTAGACGTCCGAGACCAGGCCGGTCCTAAGAAAATTCCAACACCAGTATATATGTTTTTTGTAGAATTACCAAGTATATACAGTGTGTTTTTTTATGGTGTGGTCTGGTAAATTTTGGTGATGGCCGGTGCCAGCCTTTGACTTTTGTGGACTGTTTCAAAACGGATCAACAAAAAACGTGTTTTTTCACTTAAAAAAACAAGAAGTTGATGAGTAACCCAATGGAGCCGGATCCCTTGACGTACGGCCACCTGACGTTGGGCCATTGACGCGTGGATCCGGATCCACACGTCAGCGAGTGCGCCGTACATCAGAGGAGCTGCGTCCTAACCCAATAGCCTAGGGGCTAGGGCCACGAACACGAGTGTTTCTAGACTGATTTAATCACCTCTCCAACCAAGTTTGTAAGCATGTTCTTAATGTAACAAAGTTTGCAACAAATTTTACGTTCAAAGAAAAGTCTGTACCAAATTTAATCAGTGATGTTCCAGAACTAATTCAAATGAGTATTTGACAAAAAACTATCACATTAGGGGTTGCCGTCCCACAGAACTACCACATTCAAAAAATGACTGATAACTATCAAAAATTACCACTTTTAAAAAACGGTCAGTTTAGATGATTTAAACATGTTTATGACATGCAGGACCCACCTGTCAGGGCTGACGTGGCGGCAAAGTCAACTTCGTTTATTTTAACCGTTGAGCTGATCGTTATGACAGGTGGGACCCACACGCCATTCTTCTTCTTCCTCTCTTTAGCTCTCTTTCCTGAATTCTCTATCCCGAGCCACCATGGCTATGCCACTCTCACCAGCTCGCCGCCGCCAAGCCTACATCGAGCCACCATGGCCATGCCTGTCACCGCCACGCCCAGACTCAGTCGTCCCCTTCCCCCACTCCTGCGCTCGCCCAGGTCAGCTCTGATGCGCAGTTGGTCGACCATGGCAATATGGGCGACGCCGGCGAGAATTTCATCGTACTGCTGCTGCCTCGACCTCGGTACCGTGGCTGTCGGAGTAGAGCAGCCGTCGCAAGGAGTAGTGGCAAGCAACAATGGCAAAGAGCAGCAGCCCCGGCAAGGAGCAGCAGCATCATCGGGAAAGGAGCAGCAGCGGCGGTGACAAGCAGCGGGAAGGAGCAGCAGCGGCAACCAGCGGGAAGGAGCAACAGTGGCAAACAACAGTGGGAAGGAGCTGGATGGGCATGGCGTTGCCCGCCATGGTTGCAGCGACCCTCCAGCCCTGCCGCGTCGCATGCCGCACCTCCAGAACGGGGCTATGCGGCACTTGGAGCTCGGCCGCTCTGCACGCAGGAGCTGGCACGCCCTCGAGCTTGCCAGGCCAATGCCAGCCGGCTCCGGCGACGAGCTCGTCGGCAGGGACCCGATTGCTTTCTCTACAAAACTGAAAAGGACCTGATTGCTTTTTTATAAAACCTGCAAGGATGCTTTTTTAAAAGTTATAGAGTCCTGGTTGTTTTTATTTTTTTGAAGGGACCGACGTGTGGGCCCCACCTATCATAAAGGTCAATTTAAAGGTCAAAATAAACGGAGTTGACTTTGCCGTCACGTCAGCCCTGACAGGTGGGTCCCGCATGTCATAAACGTGTTTAAATCGTTTAAATTGGCCAGTTTTCAAAAGTGGTTGTTTAAGTGACAAAATTAGAAAATTTTGATAGTTATCAGTCATTTTTTTGAATGTGGTAGTTATGTGGGACGGCAACCCCTAATGTGGTAGTTTTTTGTCAAATACTCAATTCAAATGGTGTTGTGGTACACATCACAGCTTTGCTAGTATGAAACAAATTAAATAAAATGATGCTTCAAATTCGTCGGGTCACAGTTCCAAAAATCTGAACCTTGCACTCACTGATTTCCCGGTCAGGAAAACTTGCAGGTGATGCTTCATAGTTTGGACTACGCAGCATACGCACTCGGCCGGCCCTTTCTCAAAGGAACCTCAAAGCCAACGTACAGCTTTTAGAGCATCTCTAACAGGTACGGTAAAAGACGCGCCCGCGCGATAAAATTTAATTTTAGCGCACGCCGGTTGGTTCCGCGCGCTCGAGCGGTGACGGGAACTTACCACGCGAGAAGCGTTTGCGCGCGCGGGGGAGAAAGCGGCACGCGACACGGTAGATTTGGTGCGCCGCTTCGCGCGCCTATAAAATGCCGCGCTCGTCAAGCGCACAGACACAGCTACGCGTCCTCCCCTCGCAACCTCGCCGCTTCGCCGCTTTTCGCGCCACCACCGCGCCACCATGCCGCCGCGCCGCCGGGCAGGGCC
>NC_041392.1:130627104-130670998 GCF_002162155.2 Triticum dicoccoides | reverse complement strand
AGGTATGTATACAACTAGCCTACAAGTTTCGGTCCAGGGAGGTAGTGTGTGGACGCAAGCAAAAGCATCGAACTTTGTCTCAGAAAAAGGAAACGTATCGAACTAGCGATTATCCCTCTTCTCCTTTCCAAAACAACGTAACAATTCTTTCAATTCCATCACATAGCAATTATAGCTCGAACAAAATCATCACGCCATATTCTACGCCATCCATTCTGTGATAACAAACACACCGCCCTGCTCCTTCCTCCTCCGGTTGCCAGTTCGCCTTCTCCCTATTCCCGAGGCCCCCGATCGTGAGAGGCTAATCAGAATACTCAGTACGCGGCGCCGCTTTGATCTCTGGCCTTCAGGCGCTGGACATGCACACACTCATTGCCGATTCGCCGATCTAATTTCTTTTCTAATTCCTGGAGCAAGACGAGTCCACAACTCCACATCACGTCATCGCGTCATTGTTGAACGCCCTACCACCAAAGCTGATCAGATCATCCAAGGTACTCCATAATCCTTAATACTTACGCACTATACGTTTAGTACTGATTAAGTAATTTATCCTTAACATGCATGGTGCATAGATCTCATCAATTAACCATTATGTCATTGTTTATTTATTTATTTTTAGCACGTTTAAAAATGATACAATGTGTGGATGATGCAACCAGAGAGGCTCTCTTGATAAAAGAAATCAAGAGAAATAATGGATTGGCGGTTGTTGTTTTGGAGGAAAATAAATAAATTGATAGGAATTCTGAATCTGAACAAGATGGAAATGTTGACATCAATATTGGTGATGAAAATGTAAGTGGTCCTAATAGTGTAGTTATTTCAATAGGTTCACAAGCAGAATCTTCTAGTGTTGATGAACATCTAGTTTTGCATTTTTTCCTAATTAAAAATTATGAAATCCACTTTGCTAGATGGTGTAATGTCTACTATAGTGATTTTCAAGTATGCCAGAGAAGTCAATGCCTCTATTGGTTATAATCTTTTTTTAGTAAATTGGTATTCGCTTCCGCAATTCCAATTATATCAATACTTTCTTTAATTTATTTATTTGATATTTATTACTCCTGAAATTATCTATTTATCGCATCAGTTGAAATAAGTTTTCAGAGTTAAAAGTATCAAGTAACTATTTGAGATCAAGGATGATTCAAGAGATTTTAAATCGTTTGACAACATTATGCATCGAGAAGTAATTATTGGATGTGATTGACATCGACCTCATCATAAGATCCGGTCCGGCGACGTCCGGCTCGGCCTCGGGCCGTTCCGGAGCGCGTACGAGGCGGCCTGTGTGTACGACGCGGCGGCGTGGCGCTTGGATAGGCCCCGGTCGCAGATGAACTTCCGGGACGTCTTCACGCGCGAGCAGGCGCAGCGCGTCGCCCCTCCGCCGCGTCTCATCACCGACGTGGACCGTGCCGACCACGCTTGGCGCTGCCGCCGCCTCCTCATCGCCGAGGAGGACGAGCGAGCCATGGCAGAGTGGCGCCGTCGTCACCCGGAGGACGTCGCCGACGAGCGTGCCTACTGGGCGGAGAGGACGGCAAGGCGCCGCGCGGAGCGGGCGGACCGGCGTCGGCGGAAGGCATTGGCGAATGTGCAGTGCGATATCGTTGCACCGAAGATAAAAGGCACGAACGCGGCATTTTAAGGGCACTTTGCCGGATTTGGTCCGGCCTGGCCGAGTGGCCGGATCTGCCGGCGGGCCATGCACCGCCATGGCCGATCCGATAGCTGCCACGTACGTACTACTCTCTATTCTACCCCTCGCTGGCATGCCTGTGCTATGCGTCGACTTCGCTTGATCGCTGTTCGCCCGCCGTCGGTGGACGTATACACCGGCCGGCGGCTCGGTCCCGTGACGGCGAACGCAACGGCTGAGAAAGAGGCACGTTCGTTCGCCCACAATTTTCTCGGGTCACGATCGGCGACTCCCCGCGGTTCTGGGGTTGCATCGATCGCTCGGACGGTGTCGGCGCGAGGAATCGTCGTGTCAGGAATAGGAATTGCAGGTTTGGGTGCCCCCAGCATGCTGTGTACTCTGTGCATGACGGAGTAGGAACGGGCCAGCGGCGTTCTGAGGTCTATGTTCCGGCCGGTGTTGGGCAACGGGGAGTAGCATATGCATATGCTACGGCCGGCACGTCCATGTGGCCGGTTGATGGGAGTCCATGCATGGGCCGGCGCTGGTTATTGCGATGCTGACCTTTTGTATCATTGTATGGCCACTGGCTGGTGCTCTCTATATACTCTCTTTCCGGTATGTCTAGTCTGGGGACCGGATCATGTGCAAGCAGACTGTGTGCAAGTGCAACTACTCTCTGCTTCTCTGTAGGTGTTTGACTGGATGCAAGTGAGTCTGTTTCAAGCAGCTCGATCGTCAAAGAGTGGCAGTTCAAATTTCACAGAAATCAGAACGGAAGAAAAATGCATTTTTGCATTTTGCAGGGACGCGATAGTGTTCAGAAACTTAATTGGAATTTTCTGTGCTAAGAAGACTCTTTGTGATAAGTGAAAGAGAGCAGGAAGCAGCAACTCTATTGCTGGTTTGCTGAATGGCCACATTAATTTCCGGGTTTTCAGGGCTTTGTGTTTCACACAATTCGCGAAACGAAAGGCAACTGGGCAGTTCCTCCAACCCACCGCTCCCCGTTGACGAGTTCGTGTGTCCCCTCCTCCGTCGGCTGTGCCGGTGAAGGGAGGAGGAGGAGGGGTGAGGGAGTACTGGATTATGGGGTCTCCGGACAGTCGGACTATATCGTTTAGCCGGATTGTTGGACTATGAAGATACAAGATTGAAGACTTCGTCCCGTGTTCGGATGGGGCTCTACTTGGCGTGAAAGGCAAGCTACGCAATACGGATATGTATATCTCCTCCTTTGTAACCGACCTTGTGTAACCCTAACCCCCTCCGGTGTCTATATAAACCGGAGAGTTTTAGTCCGTAGGACAACATACAATCAAACCATAGGCTAGCTTCTAGGGTTTAGCCTCTCCGATCTCGTGGTAGATCAACTCTTGTATTACTCATATTATCAAGAATAATCAAGCAGGATGTAGGTTTTACCTCCATCAAAAGGGCCCGAACCTGGGTAAAACATCGTGTCCCCTGCCTCCTGTTACCATCCGCCTTAGACGCATAGTTCGGGACCCCCTACCCGAGATCCGCCGGTTTTGACACCGACATTGGTGCTTTCATTGAGAGTTCCTCTGTGTCGTCATCATTAGGCTTGATGGCTCCTTCAATCATCGATAGCGATGCAGTCCAGGGTGAGATTTTTCTCCCCGGACAGATCTTTGTATTCGGCGGCTTCGCACTGCGGGCCAATTCGCTTGGCCATCTGGAGCAGATCGAGAATTACACCCCTGGCCACCAGGTCAGGTTTGGAAGCTTAAACTACACGGCCGATATCCGCGGGGACTTGATCTTTGACGGATTCGAGTCCCTGCCTTGTGCGCCACACGGTCACGATGAGCATGATTTAGGTCTACCACCGGACAGTGTTTAGGAGATCGCGCCAGCAACCGCTCCGACCCTCAATTCGGAATCAGTTGCGCCATCCATGGACGGGTGGATAGACCCCGACATAGAGGCCGTATTCTCAGTGGCGATTGAGCTGAGTATCGACCTTACCCTTCACGGGAGCCGTGACGCCGAACTACCGGATTCTTCCCCGGCCACGGACTCCGAACCGCCTGCGCCCGTACCTATCGAATTCGACTGGGCGCCGATCATGGAGTTTACCTCCGCGGATATTTTTCAGCACTCGCCCTTCGGCGACATACTGAACTCATTAAGGTCTCTCTTCCTGTCAGGAGAATCCGGGCCGAACTATGTTCGGCAGGATTGGGATGCGGATGACGAAGAAATTCGCCGCCCACCCACCACCCACTTAGTAGCCACTGTCGATGATTTGACCGACATGCTCGACTTCGACTCCGAAGACATCGACGGTATGGACGACGATGCAGGAGACGAACAGGAACCACTGCCCACAGGGCACTGGACGCCCACTTCATCATATGATGTATACATGGTGGACACACCTAAAGAAAACAACGACGAGGAACGGAAGGACGCAGCGAAGGGTTGTTCCCTCGAGAAGCAGTCAAAGCGGCGGCGTAAGCGCCTCTCCAAATCCCGCCTCGGCAGAGACAACGGTCATATAGACCCATCGATAGAGCAGGGTGAACCATCGCCCGACCAGGGCAACACGGATAATCAAACCGAGCAACCCGACCCCGTCGAAGATAACAGTCCGGGCGATATCACACCGGACAGGCACCCGGAGCAACAAAAAGCCCATCAATGGCTAGTTGCCACAACGAGGAGTCTGAAAAAGCAGAAGCAAAGGCTCAGGGCTGCACAAGACACACTCATAATCAGATGGAGCGAAGTACTCAATACTGCAGCGAAGTACGGTGGTAATCGCCACACCAAGAGCTACCCGAAGCGAAAGTTGCTACCTGAATTCGATGAGGAGGCCTTAGATCCCCCGCAATCAAAAAACAAAACGGCCATCCAGTCGGATAGACGACCTCGTGGCCAACATAGAACGGCAAACGACGCCGCACATAAGCCGTTACGCGATCCACGTGAGGACTCGCATCAAAAGTACGGCACAACCAGATCCATCTACGGGCCACTCAAGCGCGCTCCAGCACGCAATGCAACACAACAAATATCCCAATACCATGGTACACCCAAATACAGGGGTGCCGCACACCCCCTATGTTTCACCGATGAGGTGCTAGACCATGAATTTCTAGAGGGATTCAAACCCGTAAACATAGAGGCGTACGATGGAATGACAGACCCTAAGGTCTGGATTGAGGACTACATCCCCCATATCCATATGGCTCGAGGAGATGATCTCCACGCCATCAAGTACTTACCCCTCAAGCTCAAAGGGCCAGCTCGGCACTGGCTTAAAAGCCTCCCCGAAAACTCCATTGGAAGCTGGGAAGAGCTCGAAGACGCCTTTCGAGCAAATTTTCAAGGGACTTATGTCCGACCACTGGATGCAGACGATTTAAGTCATATAACTCAACAGCCTGGAGAGTCAGCCCGAAAGCTTTGGAACATGTTCCTCACTAAAAAGAACCAAATAGTCGACTGTCCGGACGCCGAAGCCTTAGCAGCTTTCAAACACAACGTTCGAGACGAATGGCTTGCCAGACACCTCGGCCAAGAAAAGCCGAGAACAATGGCAGCATTAACAAGTCTCATGACCCGCTTTTGCGCGGGCGACGACAGCTGGTTAGCCCGATGCAGCACCAGCGACCGAAGTACATCCGAAGTCAGGGATGGAAACGGGAAATCACAACACAGCAAAAACAAGCGCCGGAATAAAGAAGACAACCCGAAGAGCACAACGGTAAATGCCGGATTCAAAAGCTCCCGGCCAGGTCAGCAAAAGCTGCCCCCCAAAGGCAATAGAGACGAACTGTCCAGCCTAAACAAGATTCTGGACCAAATATGTCAGATCCATAGCACCCCTGATAAACCTGCAAATCATACCCATAGAGAATGTTGGGTCTATAAGCAGTCCGACAAGCTTAATGCCGAACACAAGGGGCAGGATACACCAAGCGAAGACGAGGACGAGCCTCGCAAGCAAAGCACTGGGAAACAGAAGAAGTTCCCGCCAGAAGTCAAAACAGTAAACGTATTACACGTGACAAAGGGGAGAAACAAAGCAGCACTCCTAGAGACACATGCCCCAGGGCCTATCACCACGGAGTCCTGCCACTGGTCGTTCCAACCGGTCACCTTCGACCATCGAGATTACTCGGCAAGTATCCGGCGTGCAGGATGGGCTGTCTTAGTATTAGACCCAATAATTGACGGATACCACTTCACACGAGTCCTGATGGATGGTGGCAGCGGTCTAAACCTGATATATCAGGACACAGTCCGCAAAATGGGGATAGACCCAACAAAAATTAGCCGCAACAATACTACCTTTAAAGGAGTAACGCCGGGCGTAGAGGCCCATTGCACGGGCTCCCTGCTACTAGAGGTTATATTCGGCTTTCCCGATAACTTCCGTAGCGAACATTTAACGTTCCACATCGCTCCGTTCCAAAGTGGCTATCAAGCACTACTCGGACGCGAAGCTTTCGCTCGCTTTAACGCAATACCGCATTACGCTTCCCTCATACTTAAGATGCCCGGTCCACATGGCATCATTATAGTAAATGGAAATATTGAGCGCTCCTTGCGCGCGGAGACCGTGCGGCTGCCTTGGCAGCCGCACAGTAAATGGCCTCACCAACTAAAGCATCTGACAGGTCGTTAAGACCACATACACGGTTGGACAAGTCCGGTATTGCTATATGTAATTGATACATGTTTGATGACTATACCCCTATTACAATACAAGGGGGTCAACGCGCGCGCACAAGTGACAATCAGGCTCAACTTTACTCATATTGTTTATTTAGTATAGCTTACCTTTTGCACGACAACTTTTCAATTAAGTTCCTCTCTTTTTCAGATGACCATCGTGCTACACCCATCCAGAATATGGCACAACGGAGACACAGGCGTAGACGTGCAGCAGGGACCCGTTCGAAGGATTCTTTTTAGATTAAGACCCTGCGTAAACCTTTTTTACTGTCTCTTGTGGATACACATCCCTCAGATTCTCAGTACAATTGAGAAGGATGCTGACGTATTGGCATGTGTCCACGTCAGAATATTGCACGTACCTGGACACCAGGGGCTTATTACAAAGGGCACTATTTAGGCCCGGTTTACACCATAAAGACTGGGTACCTTAGGGAGTGTTCGGCGTCGCGAGTTTGGCCTTATATGCATCAGCTCCGAATCATGTCTTTGGTCAAATGTTGGGTTTGCCCGGCTCCTGTGTTTTGATGCCTCATGTTCTGCTCTATCGGCTAAGGCGGAACCAGGAGAACTACTGTGATTGTGCCCTGGTTCATCCGGACGAGCACCTCAGTAGAGAAAGCCGAAAACTGACTGTCATGATATAGCGTGAGACTGGTCAACCACTTGATGACCTATCGGAATCTCCGGGATCCCTCCGCCTTAACGAAGGGTCGTTTCCCGGCCAGGCATATACGCACCCTGAATTCGGATGAGTGCGGAGCCACCAGGGGCTATATAGTAGCCCCACTGTCAAACTCATCTGGCTAAGTGAAAGTGTTAAAGCATTATAGTCCGGTTGCCTAGTTCGCTGTGCTATCACCTCCTTAATGGACCAAGACGTTGGGTCAAGTGTGAACATGCGTCTTCTGCGAACACCCCCACATTATATGCGTGGGGGCTGAAGCCGACGACTGCAATCTTTCAGGTTATATACATATATACATAAACGGCCACACAAGAGGCATCATAATACTTTCGGGCAAAAGTATAAATACAACCTTAATAAACTTAATAAAACATTGTTTTTACAATGGGAATACATGTCACTCAAACATAATATTCTTCGAGCACTGGGCTTCTATCGAACGGGCGCCTTCAAGAACTTCTTCAAAATAGTGCTTGGCAGCCACTCGGCCTATGGCCGAACCCTGCGCCGCAACAGTGGTGGCATCCATCTCCGCCCAGTATGTTTTGACACGGGCAAGGGCCATCCGCGGGACTTCTATGCACGCCGACCTCTTCATCGCATTAATGCGCGGCACCGCACCAAGGAACTGCTGCACCAAACTAAAATAGTTGTTCGGCTTTGGCCTTTCCGGCCACAGATGATCCACAACAGTGAAGGAAATATGCCCTAGAGGCAATAATAAAGTTATTATTTATTTCCTTATTTCATGATAAAAGTTTATTATTCATGCTAGAATTGTATTAACCAGAAACATAATACATGTGTGAATACATAGACAAACAGAGTGTCACTAGTATGCCTCTACTTGACTAGCTCGTTAATCAAAGATGGTTATGTTTCCTAACCATGGACAAAGAGTTGTTATTTGATTAACGGGATCACATCATTAGTTGAATGATCTGATTGACATGACCCATTCCATTAGCTTAGCACTCGATCGTTTAGTATGTTGCTATTGCTTTCTTCATGACTTATACATGTTCCTATGACTATGAGATTATGCAACTCCCGTTTGCCAGAGGAACACTTTGTGTGCTACCAAACGTCACAACGTAACTGGGTGATTATAAAGGAGCTCTACAGGTGTCTCCAAAGGTACATGTTGGGTTGGCGTATTTCGAGATTAGGATTTGTCACTCCGATTGTCGGAGAGGTATCTCTGGGCCCTCTCGGTAATGAACATCACATAAGCCTTGCAAGCATTGCAACTAATGAGTTAGTTGTGAGATGATGTATTACGGAACGAGTAAAGAGACTTGCCGGTAACGAGATTGAACTAGGTATTGAGATACCGACGATCGAATCTCGGGCAAGTAACATACCGATGACAAAGGGAACAACGTATGTTGTTATGCGGTCTGACCGATAAAGATCTTCGTAGAATATGTAGGAGCCAATATGAGCATCCAGGTTCCGCTATCGGTTATTGACCGGAGACATGTCTCGGTCATGTCTACATTGTTCTCGAACCGTAGGGTCCGCACGCTTAAGGTTTCGATGATAGTTATATTATGAGTTTATGAGTTTTGATGTACCGAAGGAGTTCGGAGTCCCGGATGAGATCGGGAACATGACGAGGAGTCTCGAAATGGTCGAGACGTAAAGATCGATATATTGGCCGACTATATTCGGACATCGGAAAGGTTCCGAGTGATTTGCGTATTTTTCGGAGTACCGGGTAGTTATGGGAGAAGCAATGGGCCTTGATGGGCTTTAGTGGGAAGAGGAGAAAGGGCCAAGGGGCTGCTGCGCCCCCCCTCCCCTCTGGTCCGAATTGGACTAGGGAAAAGGGGGCCGTCCACCTTTCCTTCTCCTCCACTTCCTTCTCCCTTCCTCCCCTCTTGGTGGACTCCTACTAGGACTTGGAGTCCTAGTAGGACTCCACATCCTGGCCGCACCAATTGCCTTGGCCGGCCTCCTCCTCCTCCATCCTTTATATACTGAGGCAAGGGGCACCCCATAGACACAAGTTGATCTTCGTGATAGTTCCTTAGCCGTGTGTGGTGCCCCCCTCCACCATATTCCACCTCGGTCATATTGTAGCGGTGCTTAGGCGAAGCCCTGTGATGGTAGAACATCAAGATCGTCACCACGCCGTCGTGCTGACGGAACTCCTCCCCGACGCTTTGCTGGATCGGAGCTCGGGGATCGTCATCGAGCTGAACGTGTGCCAAGAACTCGGAGGTGCCGGAGTAACGGTGCTTGGATCGGTCAGATCGTGAAGACGTATGACTACATCAACCGCGTTGTCACAATGCTTCCGCTGTCGATCTACAAGGGTATGTAGATCACACTCTCCCCTCTCGTTGCTATGCATCACCATGATCTTGCGTGTGCGTAGGAATTTTTTTGAAATTACTACGAAACCCAACAGTGGCATCCGAGCCTAGGTTTTATGTGTTGATGTTATATGCACGAGTAGAACACAAGTGAGTTGTGGGCGATATAAGTCATACTGCTTACCAGCATGTCATACTTTGGTTCGGCGGTATTGTTGGATGAAGCGGCCCGGACCGACATTACGCGTACGCTTACGCGAGACTGGTTCTACCGCCGTGCTTTGCACACAGGTGGCTGGCGGGTGTCAGTTTCTCCAACTTTAGTTGAACCGAGTGTGGCTACGCCCGGTCCTTGCGAAGGTTAAAACAACACCAACTTGACAAACTATCGTTGTGGTTTTGATGCGTAGGTAAGAACGGTTCTTGCTAAGCCCAGTAGCAGCCACGTAAAACTTGCAACAACAAAGTAGAGGACGTCTAACTTGTTTTTGCAGGGCATGTTGTGATGTGATATGGTCAAGAAGTGATGAGATATAAGTTGTTGTATGAGATGATCATGTTTTGTTGAAGTTATCAGCAACTGGCAAAATCCTTATGGTTGTCTCTCTATTGCATAAGATGCAAGCGTCCAATAATTGCTTTACTTTATCGCTATGCGATAGCAATAGTTGCAAGAGCAATTGTTGGCGAGACGACCACGTGACGACACATTGATATAGATCAAGATGATGGAGATCATGTTGTCATGCCGGTGACGATATAGATCATGACACTACTTTGGAGATGGAGATCAAAGAAGCAAAATGATGATGGCCATATCATGTCACATATTTTGATTGCATATGATGTTTATCTTTTATACATCTTATTTTTGCTTAGTTTGACGGTAGCATTTTAAGATGATCTCTCACTAATTATCAAGAAGTGTTCTCCCTGAGTATGCACCGTTGCGAAAGTTCTTCGTGCTGAGACACCACGTGATGATCGGGTGTGATAGGCTCTACGTTCAAATACAATGGGTGCAAAACAGTTGCACACGCGGAATACTCAGGTTATACTTGACGAGCCAAGCATATATAGATACGGCCTCGGAACACGGAGACCGAAAGGTCGATCGTGAATCATATAGTAGATATGATCAACATAGTGAAGTTCACCAATGAAACTGCTCCATCTCACGTGATGATCGGACATGGTTTAGTTGATTTGGATCACGTGATCACTTAGAGGATTAGAGGGATGTCTATCTAAGTGGGAGTTCTTAAGTAATATGATTAATTGAACTTAAATTTATCATGAACTTAGTCCTGGTAGTATTTTGCAAATTATGTTGTAGATCAATAGCTCGCGTTATTGCTTTCATATGTTTATTTTGATATGTTCCTAGAGAAAAATTGTGTTGAAAGATGTTAGTAGCAATGATGCGGATTGGATCCGTGATCTGAGGTTTATCCTCATTGCTGCACAGAGGAATTATGTCCTTGATGCACCGCTAGGTGATAGACCTATTGCAGGAGTAGATGCTGACGTTATGAATGTTTGGCTAGCTAAATATGATGACTACTTGATAGTTTAGTGCACCATGCTTAACGGCTTAGAATCGGGACTTCAAAGACGTTTTGAACGTCATGGACCATATGAGATGTTCTAGGAGTTGAAGTTAATATTTCAAGAAAATACCCGAGTTGAGAGATATGAAGTTTCCAACAAGTTCTATAGCTAAAAGATGGAGGAGAATCGCTCAACTAGTGAGCATGTGCTCAGATTGTCTGGGTACTACAATCGCTTGAATCAAGTGGGAGTTAATCTTCCAGATAAGATAGTGATTGACATAATTCTCTAGTCACCATCACCAAGTTAGTAGAACTTCGTGATGAACTATAGTATGCAAGGGATGACGAAAACGAATCCCGAGCTTTTCATGATGATGAAATCGATGAAGGTAGAAATCAAGAAAGAGCATCAAGTGTTGATGGTTGACAAGATCACTAGTTTCAAGAAAAGGGCAAAGGGAAGAAGGGGAACTTCAAGAAGAACGACAAGCAAGTTGCTGCTCAAGTGAAGAAGCCCAAGTCTGGTCCTAAGCCTGAGACTAAGTGCTTCTACTGCAAAGGGACTGGTCACTGGAAGCGGAACTGCCCCAAGTATTTGGCGGATAAGAAGGATGGCAAAGTGAACAAAAGTATATTTGATATACATGTTATTGATGTGTACTTTACTAGTGTTTATAGCAACCCCTCAGTATTTGATACTGGATCAGTTGCTAAGAGTAGTAACTCGAAACAGGAGTTGCAGAATAATCGGAGACTAGTTAAGGGTGAAGTAACGATGTGTGTTGGAAGTAGTTCCAAGATTGATATGATCATCATCGCACACTCCCCTATACTTTCGGGATTAGTGTTGAACCTAAATAAGTGTTATTTGGTTTTTGCGTTGAGCATGAATATGATTTGATCATGTTTATTGCAATACGGTTATTCATTAAAGTCAGAGAATAATTGTTGTTCTGTTTACATGAATAAAACCTTCGATGGTCATACACCCAATTAAACAAGTTCATTGGATCTCGATCGTAGTGATACACATATTCATAATATTGAAACCAAAATATGCAAAGTTAATAATGATAGTGCAACTTATTTGTGGCACTGCCGTTTAGGTCATATTGGTGTAAAGCGCATGAAGAAACTCCATGCTGATGGGATTTTGGAATCACTTGATTATGAATCACTTGGTGCTTGCGAACCATGCCTTATGGGCAAGATGACTAAAGACTCCATTCTCCGGACCAATGGAGCGAGCAACTGACTTATTGGAAATAATACATACTGATGTATGCAATCCGATGAGTGTTGAAGCTCACGGCGGGTATCGTTATTTTCTGACCTTCACATATGATTTGAGCAGATATGGGTATATCTGCTTGATGAAACATAAGTCTGAAACATTTGAAAAGTTCAAAGAATTTCAGAGTGAAGTGGAAAATCATCGTGACAAGAAAATAAAAGTTTCTATGATATGATCGCAGAGGTAAAATATTTGAGTTATGAGTTTGGTCTTCAATTAAAACAATGTGAAATAGTTTCACTACTCACGCCACCTGGAACACCATAGTGTAATGGTGTGTCCGAACGTCATAACCGTACTTTATTAGATATAGTGCGATCTATGATGTCTCTTACCGATCTACCACTATCGGTTTGGGGTTATGCATTAGAGACAGCTGCATTCACGTTAAAGAGGGCACCATCTAAATCCGTTGAGACGACACTGTGTGAACTATGGTTTGGCAAGAAACCTAAGCTGTCGTTTCTTAAAATTTGGAGTTGCGATGCTTATGTGAAAAAGTTTCATCTCGATAAGCTCAAACTCAAATCGGAGAAATATGTCTTCATAGGATACCCAAAGGAGACAGTTGGGTACACCTTCTATCATAGATCCGAAGACAAGACATTCGTTGCTAAGAATGGATCCTTTCTAGAGAAGGAGTTTCTCTCGAAAGAAATGAGTGGGAGGAAAGTAGAACTTGATAAGGTAATTGTACCTTCTCCCTTATTGGAAAGTAGTTCATCACAGAAATCTGTTCCTGTGACTACTACACCAATTAGTGAGGAAGCTAATGATGATGATCATGTAACTTCAGATCAAGTTACTACCGAATCTCGTAGGTAAACCAGAGTGAGATCCACACCAGAATGGTACGACAATCTTGTTCTGGAAGTTATGTTACTAGACCATGATGAACCTACGAACTATGAGGAAGCGATGATGAGCCCAGATTCCGCAAAATGGCTTGAGGCCATGAAATCTGAGATGGGATCCATGTATGAGAACAAAGTATGGACTTTGGTTGACTTGCCCGATAATCGGCAAGCCATAGAAAATAAATGGATCTTCAAGAGGAAGACAAACACTGATAGTAGTGTTACTATCTACAAAGCTAGAATTGTCGCATAAGTTTTCAACAAGTTCAAGGTGTTGACTATGATGAGAGTTTCTCACTCGTATCTATGCTTAAGTCTGTCCGAATCATGTTAGCAATTGCCGCATTTTATAAAATCTGGCAAATGGATAACAAAACTGCAATCCTTAATGGATTTCTTAAAGAAGAGTTGTATATGATGCAACCAGAAGTTTTTGTCAATCCTAAAGGTGTTAACAAAATATGCAAACTCCAGCGATCCGTCTATGGACTGGTGTAAGCATCTCAGAGTTGGAATATACGCTTTGATAAGTTGATCAAAGCATATAGTTTTATACAGACTTGCGGTGAAGCCTGTATTTACAAGAAAGTGAGTGGGAGCACTACAGCATTTCTGATAAGTATATGTGAATGACATATTGTTGATCGGAAATAATGTAGAATTATTCTGCAAAGCATAAAGGAGTGTTTGAAAGGAGTTTTTCAAAGAAAGACCTCGGTGAAGTTGCTTACATATTGAGCATCAAGATCTATAGAGATAGATCAAGATGCTTGATAAGTTTTTTCAATAAATACATACCTTGACAAGATTTTGAAGTAGTTCAAAATGGAACAGTCAAAGAAAGAGTTTCTTGCCTATGTTACAAGGTGTGAAATTGAGTAAGACTCAAAGCCCGACCACGGCAGAAGATATAAAGAGAATGAATGTCATTCCCTATGCCTTGGTCATAGGTTCTATAAAGTATGCCATGCTGTATACCAGATCTATTGTATGCCCTACCACTGAGTTTGGCAAGGGAGTACGATAGTGATCTAGGAGTAGATCACTGGACAGCGGTCAAAATTATCCTTAGTGGAATAAGGATATGTTTCTCGATTATGGAAGTGAAAAAAGGTTCGTCGTAAAGGGTTACGCCGATGCAAGTTTTGACACTAATCTAGATGAATCTAAGTCTCAATCTAGATACATATTGAAAGTGGGAGCAATTAGCTAGAGTAGCTCCGTGCAGAGCATTGTTGACATAAAATATTTGCAAAATACTTACGGATCTGAATATAACAGACCCGGTGACTAAAATTATCTCACAAGAAAAACATGATCACACCTTAGTACTCTTTGGGTGTTAATCACATAGCGATGCGAACTAGATTACTGACTCTAGTAAACCCTTTGGGTGTTGGTCACATATCGATGTGGACTATGGGTGTTAATCACATGGTGATGTGGACTATTGCTATTAAATCACATGGCGATGTGAACTAGATTATTGACTCTAGTGCAAGTGGGAGACTGAAGGAAATATGCCCTAGAGGCAATAATAAAGTTATTATTTATTTCCTTATTTCATGATAAAAGATTATTATTCATGCTAGAATTGTATTAACCGGAAACATAATACATGTGTGAATACATAGACAAACAGAGTGTCACTAGTATGCCTCTACTTGACTAGCTCGTTAATCAAAGATGGTTATGTTTCCTAACCATGGACAAAGAGTTGTTATTTGATTAACGAGATCACATCATTAGTTGAATGATCTGATTGACATGACTCATTCCATTAGCTTAGCACCCGATCATTTAGTATGTTGCTATTGCTTTCTTCATGACTTATACATGTTCCTATGACTATGAGATTATGCAACTCCCGTTTGCCAGAGGAACACTTTGTGTGCTACCAAACATCACAACGTAACTGGGTGATTATAAAGGAGCTCTATAGGTGTCTCCAAAGGTACATGTTGGGTTGGCGTATTTCGAGATTAGGATTTGTCACTCCGATTGTCGGAGAGGTATCTCTGGGCCCTCTCGGTAATGCACATCACATAAGCCTTGCAAGCATTGCAACTAATGAGTTAGTTGTGAGATGATGTATTATAGAACGAGTAAAGAGACTTGCCGGTAACGAGATTGAACTAGGTATTGAGATACCGACGATCGAATCTCGGGCAAGTAACATACCGATGACAAAGGGAACAACGTATGTTGTTATGCGGTCTGACCGATAAAGATCTTCGTAGAATATGTAGGAGCCAATATGAGCATCCAGGTTCCGCTATTGGTTATTGACCGGAGACATGTCTCGGTCATGTCTACATTGTTCTCGAACCGTAGGGTCCGCACGCTTAAGGTTTCGATGACAGTTATATTATGAGTTTATGAGTTTTTATGTACCGAAGGAGTTCGGAGTCCCGGATGAGATCGGGGACATGACGAGGAGTCTCAAAATGGTCGAGATGTAAAGATCGATATATTGGACGACTATATTCGGACATCGGAAAGGTTCCGAGTGATTCGGGTATTTTTCGGAGTACCGGGTAGTTACGGGAGAAACAATGGGCCTTGATGGGCTTTAGTGGGAAGAGGAGAAAGGGCCAAGGGGCTGCTGCGCCCCCCTCCTCTCTGGTCCGAATTGGACTAGGGAAAAGGGGGCCGTCCACCTTTCCTTCTCCTCCACTTCCTTCTCCCTTCCTCCCCTCTTGGTGGACTCCACATCCTGGCCACACCAATTGCCTTGGCCGGCCTCCTCCTCCTCCATCCTTTATATACTGAGGCAAGGGGCACCCCATAGACACAAGTTGATCTTCGTGATCGTTCCTTAGCCGTGTGCGGTGCCCCCCTCCACCATATTCCACCTCGGTCATATTGTAGCGGTGCTTAGGCGAAGCCCTGTGACGGTAGAACATCAAGATCGTCACCACGCCGTCGTGCTGACGGAACTCCTCCCCGACGCTTTGCTGGCTCGGAGCTCGGGGATCGTCATCGAGCTGAACGTGTGCCAAGAACTCGGAGGTGCCGGAGTAACGGTGCTTGGATCGGTCGGATCGTGAAGACGTACGACTACATCAACCGTGTTGTCACAACGCTTCCGCTGTCGATCTACAAGGGTACGTAGATCACACTCTCCCCTCTCGTTGCTATGCATCACCATGATCTTGCGTGTGCGTAGGAATTTTTTTGAAATTACTACGAAACCCAACAAACAGACCTCATGGCGAGTCCGAACAATCTATTCAGCCCGCCCATTCGGCAAGCTGACCAGTCAATGGAAGCGGACGCTCTGGAACGTTAAATTGTGACCAGAATAGCTTGTCCACTTCACGATCTGTTTGATCTCGGAAGTATTCGGCCGCATCGACAGCACTCGCCGCCAAGTCCAGATATGCGTCCGCCAAACTCCACAGCCGATCCAGAGGGGCATACCGAGGATCTCCAAACTTCCTTCGCAGCATAAAGGGTTTCCCACCCGCGATATCCCCGGCTTGACGCAGCTCCTCCTTTTTCGCTCTCATCGCAGAGCGGGTATCTTTGGTCGCCATCGTGGCCTTTTCCAGGTCCGTTGCCTTCGCACGATTTTCTTCTTCATGAAGCTGGCAACGGTCGGCAGTATCTTTTAACTTTACAGCCATCCTGGCCATTTTCTCTTTGCTCTCGCAATGTGTGGCCTGTTCGGCCCTTAACTCTTCGGCCGCTTGCAAAGTGATACGTCTCCGTTGTATCTACTTTTCCAAACACTTTTGCTCTTGTTTTAGACTCTAACTTGTATGATTTGAATGGAACTAACCCGGACTGACGCTGTTTTCAGAAGAATTGCCATGGTGTTGTTTTATGTGTAGAAAACAAATATTCTCGGAATGACCTGAAACTCCACGAACATCTTAGAAAAAATAATAAAAAATCCTTGCCAAAGATGAAGACCAGGGGGCCCACACTCTTCTCACGAGGGTGGGGGGCGCCCCCCTACGGCGCGCCCCCTACCGCGTGGGCCCCCTGGATGCCCTCCGACGCCAACTCCAACTCTATATATTTGCTTTCGGAGAGAAAAAAATCAGAGAGAAGAAATAATCGCGTTTTACGATACAGAGCCGCCGCCAAACCCTAAAACCTCTCGGGAGGGCTGATCTGGAGTCCGTTCGGGGCTCCGGAGAGGGGGATTCATCGCCGTCGTCATCATCAACCATCCTCCATCACCAATTTCATGATGCTCACCACCGTGCGTGAGTAATTCCATCGTAGGCTTGTTGGACGGTGATGGGTTGGATGAAATTTATCATGTAATCGAGTTAGTTTTGTTAGGGTTTGATCCCTAGTATCCACTATGTTCTAAGATTGATGTTGCTATGACTTTGCTATGCTTAATGCTTGTCACTAGGGCCCGAGTGCCATGATTTCAGATTTGAACCTATTATGTTTTCATGAATATATGTGAGTTCTTGATCCTGTCTTGCAAGTCTATAGTCACCTACTATGTGTTATGATCCGGCAACCCAGAAGTGACAATAATCGGGACCACTCCCGGTGATGACCATAGTTTGAGGAGTTCATGTATTCACTATGTGCTAATGCTTTGTTCCGGTTCTCTATTAAAAGGAGGCCTTAATATCCCTTAGTTTCCAATAGGACCCCGCTGCCATGGGAGGGTAGGACAAAAGATGTCATGCAAATTCTTTTCCATAAGCACGTATGACTATGTACGGAATACATGCCTACATTACATTGATGAATTGGAGCTAGTTCTGTGCCACCCTATGTTATGACTGTTACATGATGAACCGCATCCGGCATAATTATCCATCACTGATCCGGTGCCTACGAGTTTTCCATATACTGGTTCTCGCTTATTTACTTTACCGCTGCTACTGTTACAATCACTACAAAATACCAAAAACATTACTTTTGCTGTCTTTACTTTTGTTGCCGCTACCACCACTATCATATTACTTTGCTACTAAACACTTTGCTGCAGATACTAAGTTTCCAGGTGTGGTTGAATTGATAACTCTGCTGCTAATACTTGAGAATATTCTTTGGCTCCCCTTGTGTCGAATCAATAAATTTGGGTTGAATACTCTACCCTCGAAAGCTGTTGCGATCCCCTATACTTGTGGGTTATCAAGACTAATTTCTGGCACCGTTGTCGGGGAGCATAGCTCTATTCTTTGAGTCACTTGGGATTTATATCCGCTGGACACTATGAAGAACTTGAGAGATCCAAAAACCAAGATCTATCCCTCAATTACGAGGGGAGGTAAGGAACTGCCATCTAGCTCTGCAGTTGATTCACCTTCTGTTATGAGTAAGCTAGCGACACCTACACCTGCTTCTGCTATTCGTTCTGATATGTCGCATGTTATTGATGATGCCACTTCTGCTATGCATGATACTTATGATGAAACTGCTTCTATGCCTGATACTACTGTGCCCCTTGGTGAATTTCTTGATGAACAAATTGCTAGGGCTAGAGAAAAAGAAATTATTGAATCTGAATACGATGATGATAGTGATGATGAAAATATGCCTGTTATTCCCGAGGGTTATCTTTTTGATATGGAATCTTCTGCCGCTATTTTAGCTTGATATGAGCTTAAGAGGTTATTAATTAAATGGAACGAAGAATCACTTAGATATAAAATGAAACCCGACCCTGCTTTTGCTACTTCACCTATTTGTGTTCCTGATAAGGATTATGAATTCTCTGTTGATCCTGATATAATTACTTTAGTTGAATCTGATCCGTTTTATGGCTATGAATCTGAAACTGTTGTGGCACATCTTACTAAGTTAAATGATATAGCTGCCCTGTTCACTAATGATGAGAGATCGCGTTACTTCTATATACTCAAAATATTTCCGTTCACATTAAAGGGTGATGCTAAGATATGGTTTAATTTTCTTGATCCTGGTTGTGTGCGTAGTCCCCAGGATATGATTTATTACTTCTCTCCTAAATATTTCCCTGCTCATAAGAAACAAGCTGCTTTGAGAGAAATGTACAACTTCGTGCAAATTAAAGAAGAGAGTCTCCCACAAGCTTGGGGGAGGCTTCTCAAGTTACTTAATGCTTTGCCTGATCATCCTCTTAAGAAACCTAAAATACTTGATATCTTTTATAATGGACTAACCGATGCTTCCAGAAATTACCTGGATAGTTTTGCTGGTTCTCTTTTCAGGGAAAGAACACCGGATGAAGCTGAAATTCTATTGAATAATATGTTGACAAATGAAAATAATTGGGCACCTCCCGAGCCAGCTCCTGAGCCAACTCCTGCTCCAATTACTGAGCCTATTCCTAAACCAACTCCGAAGAAAAGTGGTGTTCTATTTCTCAGTCCCGAAGATATGCAAGAGGCAAAGAAATCTATGAAAGAAAAAGGTATTAAAGCTGAAGATGTTAAGAATTTACCTCCTATTGAAGAAATACATGGTCTTAATATACCGCCTGTTGAAGAAACATATGATCTCAATTCTTTATTTACTGAAGAACCTCCTGATCCCGATATCCCGACACAGGTAGTAAAGGTAAATTCTCTCTATAGATTAGATAAAGATGAAATCCCTCCTACTAAAATTGCTAGTGAGTTCTTGGATGAGTTTGATAACTTTATGTTTAAGCAAGACGACTTCAATGCTTATTTTGGTAGACAATTAAAAGAAAATGCTTATATGATTAGACGCTTGGGTCATTATATGGCTAATATTAAAGGTGAACTTAAACTTGTTAACAAACATGCTTCTATGGTTACCACTCAAGTAGAACAAGTACTTAAGGCTCAAAAAGAAGTGCTTGATGAAATGAATAGTAAGAAAAATGATTATGTTGTTAGAGTGGCTACTAGAACTGGTAGAATGACTCAGGAACCTTTGTATCCTGAAGGCCACCCTAAGAGAATCGAGCAAGATTATCAAAGAAATAATATTGATGATCCTAGTTCTTCTAAAAAGAAGAAGAAGAAAAATGATAGAACTGTGCAAACTTCTAGTGAACCTATTGCTGAACCACCTGATAATCCAAATGATATTTCTATGTCTGATGCTGAAACACAATCTGGTAATGAACATGAACCTAATGAAAATATTAATGATGATGTTCATGATGATGCTCAACCTAGTAATGATAAAGATGTAGAAACTGAACCTGCTGTTGATCTTGATAACCCACAATCAAAGAATCAACGTTATGATAAAAGAGACTTTGTTGCTAGGAAACATAGTAAAGAAAGGGAACCTTGGGTTCAGAAACCCATGCCTTTTCCTCTGAAACCATCCAAGAAAAAGGATGACGAGGATTTTGAGCGCTTTGCTGAAATGATTAGGCCTATCTTTTTGTGTATGCGATTAACTGATGTGCTCAAAACAAATCCTTATGCTAAATATATGAAGGATATCATTACTAATAAAAGAAAGATATCGGAAGCTGAAATTTCCACCATGCTTGCTAATTATACTTTTAAGGGTGGAATACCAAAGAAACTTGGAGACCCCGGAGTACCTACTATACCTTGCTCCATTAAAAGAAATTATATTAAAACTACTTTATATGATCTTGGAGCCGGTGTTAGTGTTATGCCTCTCTCTTTATATCATAGACTTGACTTGAATAAGCTGACACCTACCGAAATATCTTTGCAAATGGCTGATAAATCAACTGCTATACCTGTCAGTATCTGTGAGGATGTGCCTGTTGTGGTTTCAAACGTTACTATTTTAACGGACTTTGTTATTCTTGATATTCCCGAGGATGATAGTATGTCTATTGTTCTTGGAAGACCTTTTCTTAATACTGCAGGGGCTGTTATTGATTGCAACAAAGGCAATGTCACTTTTCATGTTAATGGTAATGAGCATACAGTATACTTTCCGAGGAAACAACCTCAAGTTCATAGTATCAACTCTATTGGAAAATTCCATTGATTATATTTGGAGGTTTTGAATTTCCTCTTCCTACTGTCAAGAAGAAATATGATATTCTTATTATTGGGGATGTGCATATCCCCGTTGAGGTAACTTAGTGTTATTCGAAATTTCTCCGGTTCCATGATTATCGGAATGAGTTTGTTAACAAGACTTGATCAACCTTGTTAGTGGATTCTTTTTGATGAGCATGAGATGGATGAAACCAGAAGCACAACCTTCTGTACCCTCTCTATATTTTCTATTAATTAGTAGAAATAAAGTAAAAATAGTATTTTCTATTTGTTTCCTGACTTATCCGTGCAACATAAAAATATCTCAAAAATAAAAGTCCTTAGAATGACATGCCAATTTAATATGATTTTTTTGGGAATATTTGAGGATTTCCTATGCAAAAATTACCGCGGGAGGAGCTGCCACCTGGCCATGAGGGTGGTGGGCGCACCCCCTGCCTCGTGGGCCCATGGTGGCCCTCCTCCACTTATCCCAGCACCCATCTTCTTCCTCTGTCTCACACAAACCCGAAAAACCAACTCAAGCATGAGTTCCAGCCACTTTTGCTATGATTTTCGATCTCCTTGCTCAAAGCACCTCTCGCTAAACTGCTTGGGTAGATTGTTCCTTGGTATGTGACTCCTCCATTGGTCCAATTAGTTTTTGTTCTAGTGCTTTATTCTTTGCAAATTTGTGCTGCATAGGTGACCATGTTGTTGAGCTTGCATGTCAAATTTATATGATTCCAAGTAGTTCTAATGCTTGATTTAGGCTCTAGGCACTTGTAGGAGTAGTTGCTATCAATATTATTGAAGTTGGTTCACTTTTGTTTGAAGTTACTAAAAATTTCAGAATTTTTCAGAGAAAAACATTATGCTTAGGAAGATGTTCCAAGGTGGTTCCTCTAAGAAGCAAGGATCCAGGATTGCTATGCGCGATGCTGACGAGGATCCACCAAGAGACGCTCCAGTACGACCTTGTGAATGGCTGTCGGAAAATTTTATGGACCGTGCGGGAATTAAAGAAGAATTCAAAGCATATTTGCGCAATGCCGGTCTTGAGGATTTTGAGGCTAACAAATGCCCCCAATATCATGATCTCACAAGTTCATTTGTGAGGAGGTTTGAGTATTCATCTTCGCGTAATTCTCCTTCAGTCATGTTTGATCTCTATGACAAATCTTATACCATGGACTTAGTGGATTTCACTTCTGCTTGCAAACTTCCATCATGGGGTAGTGTTAGGGATCCCCCTAAATCTGAATTTAGAAACTTTCTTACTAGTATAACTGTGGGGGAATCTAGAGATATAACGCAGGCTACCATAGGGAGCATTCACTTTCCTGCTATACATTATTTTGCTCTCTTCATCGGTAGATGCATAAATGCTAAGGATGAAGCATGTCACATGTGTGTCCCTGATCTTAGCATTCTTAGGAGTGCTGTGTCAGGAGACCAATCTTATCAGATGGGAGCCATTGTAGCTCGTAGGTTGCATCATAATAGACATAATGGAGATTTCTTTGGAGGAATTTATGCAACCCGCTTAGCTCATTTTCTTGAGATAGACATTCGTGAGGGTGATACGGAGTTGCCTCCTGCATATTTAGATTATGACTCTATGGCTTCGCACCAGTTTGTTGAGAGGCCTGAATCACCTCTCTTATATCATTTAATTTTTGATAAACGACGTGTTTTCCATATTACTCTCCCTGCTCCTGCCTTCTTTGATTCACAGACAAAAAAGAAGATATGTTATTACCAGAGAGGAGGAAGAAGAGTACGAGAGGAGAGCGGAGGCAACTCGACTCCACGCTGCAGCTCAGCAGGCGATAACCGCTGCACATCAGTATGATCCCAACTATTCTTCCTCATCACAGTACGACCCCAACAACTATTATTATGGATATCCGCCAGGCCAGCCGTGGCCATATACCAACTTAGGCCAAAAGCCTAAGCTTGGGGGAGTACGTATTTCTCACCGACATTACATTTATGTTCACACACACTCATTGCTAGATGTCGGTGCTCATACTTTTTCACTGTAATATCCATGCTAGTTTATTTTCTTTTTCCTGCTTTCTTCTTGTGTGTTTGTTAAACCTTAAGAAAAACCAAAAAAATAGTAGTAGTTTATTTTTCTGCTATAGTAGTAATAAAAAGAAAGCACAAAAATATTTCCCGTTCTTCTTTTTGCTTGTTGGGAGCTTTCCCGTGTAAATAGTTTTATTTCTTTTCTTTTATTTGGGGGTCAGTAAGAGAAGACTATAATTAAATTGTTGAAGTGGCTCTTATATGCATTATTGTTGATTTAACCAAGAGCCCATATTGCCTTGCCTTCTCCTGTTTATTGAATGCTCGCAGATTCCAGCTTAGTCCAATGCATGTACACTCTTATTATTATTCACACCGTTCGGTCGTGCAAGTGAAAGGCAATTATTGTTGGGGAACGTTGTAGAAAACAAAAAATTTCCTACGGTTTCACCAAGATCCATCTAGGAGTTCATCTAGTAACGAGTGATCGGATTGCATCTACATACCTTTGTAGATCACGCGCGGAAGCGTTCAAAGAACGGGGATGAGGAAGGCGTACTCGACGTGATCCAAATCACCGGAGATCCTAGCGCCGAACGGACGGCACCTCCGCGTTCAACACACGTACGGTCAGCGTAACGTCTCCTCCTTCTTGATCCAGCAAGGGGAAGGAGAGGTTGAGGAAGATGGCTCCATTAGCAGCACGACGGCGTGGTGGTGATGGAGCTGCAGTACTCCGGCAGGGCTTCGCTAAGCTCTATGGAGGAGGAGGAGGTGTTGGAGAGGGAGAGGGAGGCACCAAAGGCAAAGGTAAGAAGTCCTCCATATCCCCACTATATATAGGGGGGCCTAGAGGGGGGGGGGGGCGCCGGCCCTAGAAGATCCAATCTCCTAGGGGGGGCGGCGGCCAAGGGAGGAATCCCTCCTCCCCAAGGCACCTAGGAGGTGCCTTCCCCTTCTAGGACTCTTCCTTTTAGGGTTTCCCCCACCCTAGGCGCATGGGCCCTAGGGGGAAGTGGCGCCCCAGCCCACTTTGGGCTGGATCCCTTCCCACTTCAGCCCATGGGTCCCTCCGGGATAGGTGGCCCCACCCGGTGGACCCCCGGGACCCTTCCGGTGGTCCCGGCACAATACCGGTGACCCCAAAACTTGTCCCGATGGCCGAAATAGCACTTCCTATATATAATTCTTTACCTCCGGACCATTCCGGAACTCCTCGTGACGTCCGGGATCTCATTCGGGACTCCGAACAACATTCGGGTTACTGCATATACATATCCCTACAACCCTAGCGTCACCGAACCTTAAGTGTGTAGACCCTACGGGTTCGGGAGACATGTAGACATGACCGAGATCGCTCTCCGGTCAATAACCAACAGCGGGATCTAGATACCCATGTTGGCTCCCACATGCTCCTCGATGATCTCATCGGATGAACCACGATGTCGAGGATTCAAGCAACCCCGTATACAATTCCCTTTATCAATCGGTATGTTACTTGCCCGAGATTCGATCGTCGGTATTCCAATACCTCGTTCAATCTCGTTACCGGCAAGTCACTTTACTCGTACCGTAATGCATGATCCCATGATCAGACACTTGGTCACTTTGAGCTCATTATGATGATGCATTACCTAGTGGGCCCAGTGATACCTCTCCGTCATACGGAGTGACAAATCCCAGTCTTGATCCGTGTCAACCCAACAGACACTTTCGGAGATACCTGTAGTCTACCTTTATAGTCACCTAGTTACGTTGTGACGTTTGGTACACCCAAAGCACTCCTACGGTATCCGGGAGTTACACGATCTCATGGTCTAAGGAAAAGATACTTGACATTGGAAAACTCTAGCAAACGAACTATACGATCTTATGCTATGTTTAGGATTGGGTCTTGTCCATCACATCATTCTCCTAATGATGTGATCCCGTTATCAATGACATCCAATGTCCACAGTTAGGAAACCATGACTATCTGTTGATCAACGAGCTAGTCTACTAGAGGCTTACTAGGGACATGTTGGTGTCTATTATTCACACATGTATTACGATTTCCGGATAACACAATTATAGCATGAATAAAGACAATTATCATGAACAAGGAAATATAATAATAATGCTTTTATTATTGCCTCTAGGGCATATTTCCAACAGTCCCCGACTTGCACTAGAGTCAATAATCTAGTTACATTGTGATGAATCGAACACCCATGGAATTCTGGTGTTGATCATGTTTTGCTCTAGGGAGAGGTTTAGTCAACGGATCTGCTACATTCAGGTCCGTATGTACTTTACAAATATCTATGTCTCCATCTTGAACATTTTCACGAATGGAGTTGAAGCGACGCTTGATGTGCCTTGTCTTCTTGTGAAACCTGGGCTCCTTGGCAAGTGCAATAGCTCCAGTGTTGTCACAGAAGAGCTTGATTGGCCCCGACGCATTGGGTATGACTCCTAGGTCGGTGATGAACTCCTTCACCCAAATTGCTTCATGTGCTGCCTCCGAGGCTGCCATGTACTCCGCTTCACATGTAGATCCCGCCACGACGCTTTGCTTGCAACTGCACCAGCTTACTGCCCCACCATTCAAAATATACACGTATCCGGTTTGTGACTTAGAGTCATCCAGATCTGTGTCGAAGCTAGCGTCGACGTAACCTTTTACGACGAGCTCTTCGTCACCTCCATAAACGAGAAACATTTCCTTAGTCCTTTTCAGGTACTTTAGGATATTCTTGACCGCTGTCCAGTGTTCCTTGCCGGGATTACTTTGGTACCTACCTACCAAACTTACGGCAAGGTTTATATCAGGTCTGGTACACAGCATGGCATACATAATAGAACCTATGGCTGAGGCATAGGGGATGACACTCATCTCTTCTATATCTTCTGCCGTGGTCGGACATTGAGCTGAGCTCAATTTCACACCTTGTAACACAGGCAAGAACCCCTTCTTAGACTGATCCATATTGAACTTCTTCAATATCTTATCAAGGTATGTGCTTTGTGAAAGACCTATGAGGCGTCTTGATCTATCTCTGTAGATCTTGATGCCTAATATATAAGCAGCTTCTCCAAGGTCCTTCATTGAAAAACTCTTATTCAAGTAGGCCTTAATGCTGTCCAAGAGTTCTATATCATTTCCCATCAAAAGTATGTCATCTACATATAATATGAGAAATGCTATAGAGCTCCCACTCACTTTCTTGTAAACGCGGGCTTCTCCATAAGTCTGTGTAAACCCAAACGCTTTGATCATCTCATCAAAGCAAATGTTCCAACTCCGAGATGCTTGCACCAGCCCATAAATCGAGCGTTGGAGCTTGCACACCTTGTCAGCATTCTTAGGATCGACAAAACCTTCCAGCTGCATCATATACAATTCTTCCTTAAGGAAACCATTAAGGAATGCCGTTTTGACGTCCATTTGCCATATTTCATAATCATAAAATGCGGCAATTGCTAACATGATTCGGACGGACTTCAGCTTCGCTACCGGTGAGAAAGTCTCATCATAGTCAACCCCTTGAACTTGTCGATAACCCTTAGCGACAAGCCGAGCTTTATAGATGGTCACATTACCATCGGCGTCTGTCTTCTTCTTAAAGATCCATTTATTTTCTATGGCTCGCCGCTCAACGGGCAAGTCAGTCAAAGTCCATACTTCGTTTTCATACATGGATCCTATCTCGGATTTCATGGCTTCTAGCCATTTGTCGGAATCCAGGCCCGCCATCGCTTCTTCATAGTTCGAAGGTTCACCGTTGTCTAACAACATGATTTCCAAGACAGGGTTGCCGTACCACTCTGGTGCGGAACGTGTCCTTTGGACCTACGGATTTCAGTAGGAGCTTGATCAGAAGTATCTTGATTATCATCATTAACTTCCTCTCTAGTCGGTGCAGGCACCTCAGGAACATTTTCTTGAGTTGCGCCATTTTCCGGTTCAAGAGGTAATACTTCATCAAGTTCTACTTTCCTCCCACTTACTTCTTTCGAGAGAAACTCTTTCTCTAGAAAGGATCCATTCTTGGCAACAAAGATCTTGCCTTCGGATCTGAGGTAGAAGGTATAAACAATAGTTTCTTTAGGGTATCCTATGAAGACGTATTTCTCCGACTTGGGTTCGAGCTTTTCAGGTTGAAGTTTCTTGACATAAGCATCGCATCCCCAAACTTTTAGAAACGATATCTTAGGTTTCTTCCCAAACCATAATTCATACGGTGTCGTCTCAACGGATTTCGACGGAGCCCTATTTAAAGTGAATGCGGCAGTCTCTAAAGCATACCCCCAAAAAGATAGCGGTAAATCGGCAAGAGACATCATAGATCGCACCATATCTAATAGAGTGCGATTACGATGTTCGGACACACCATTACGCTGAGGTGTTCCAGGTGGCGTGAGCTGTGAAACTATTCCACATTTTCTTAAGTGTGTGCCAAACTCATGACTCAAGTATTCTCCTCCACGATCTGATCGCAGGAACTTGATTTCCCTGTCACGTTGATTCTCAACCTCACTCTGAAATTCCTTGAACTTTTCAAAGGTCTCAGACTTGTGTTTCATTAAGTAGACATACCCATATCTACTCAAGTCATCGGTGAGGGTGAGAACATAATGATAGCCACTGCGAGCCTCAACACTCATTGGACCGCACACGTCAGTATGTATGATTTCCAATAAGTTGGTTGCTCGCTCCATTGTTCCTGAGAACGGAGTCTTGGTCATTTTACCCATGAGGCATGGTTCGCACGTGTCAAATGATTCGTAATCAAGAGACTCTAAAAGTCCATCAGCATGGAGCTTCTTCATGCGTTTGACACCTATGTGACCAAGGCGGCAGTGCCACACGTATGTGGGACTATCATTATCAATCTTACATCTTTTGGTACTCACACTATGAACATGTGTAGCATTACGCTCGAGATTCATTATGAATAAACCATTCACCATCGGAGCATGACCATAAAACATATCTCTCATATAAATAGAACAACCATTATTCTCGGATTTAAATGAGTAGCCATCTCGAATTAAACGAGATCCTGATACAATGTTCATGCTCAAAGATGGCACTAAATAACAATTATTGAGGTTCAAAACTAATCCTGTAGGTAAATGTAGAGGTAGCGTGCCGACGGCGATCACATCGACCTTGGAACCATTCCCGACGCGCATCGTCACCTCGTCCTTCGCCAGTCTCCGCTTATTTCGCAGCTCCTGTTTTGAGTTACAAATGTGAGCAACCGCACCGGTATCCAATACCCAGGAGCTACTACGAGTACTGGTAAGGTACACATCAATTACATGTATATCACATATACCTTTCGTTTTGCCGGCCTTCTTGTCTGCTAAGTATATAGGGCAGTTCCGCTTCCAGTGACCACTTCCCTTGCAATAAAAGCACCCAATCTCGGGCTTGGGTTCATTCTTTGGCTTCTTCCCGGCAGCTTGCTTGCCGGGCGCGGCAACTCCCTTGCCGTCCTTCTTGAAGGCTTTCTTACCCTTGCCCTTCTTGAACTTAGTGGTTTTATTCACCATCAACACTTGATGTTCCTTTTTGACTTCTACCTCTGCTGATTTCAGCATTGCAAATACTTCAGGAATGGTCTTTTCCATTCCTTGCATATTGAAGTTCATCACAAAGCTCTTGTAGCTCGGTGGAAGCGACTGAAGGATTCTGTCAATGACCGCGTCATCCGGGAGATTAACTCCCAGCTGAGTCAAGCTGTTATGTAACCCAGACATTGTGAGTATGTGCTCACTGACAGAACTATTTTCCTCCATCTTACAGCTGAAGAATTTGTCCGAGACTTCATATCTCTCGACCCGGGCATGAGCTTGGAAAACCATTTTCAGCTCTTCGAACATCTCATATGCTCCATGTCTCTCAAAACGCTTCTGGAGCCCCGGCTCTAAGCTGTAAAGCATGCCGCACTGAACGAGGGAGTAGTCATCGGTACGTGCCTTCCAAGTGTTCATAACGTCTTGTTCTACAGGGAGAACAGGTGCGTCACCCAGCGGTGCTTGTAGGACATAATCTTTCTTGGCAGCTATGAGGATGATCCTCAGGTTCCGGACCCAGTCCGTGTAGTTGCTGCCATCGTCTTTCAGCTTGGTTTTCTCTAGGAACACGTTGAAGTTGAGGACTACGTTGGCCATTTGATCTACAAGACATATTGTAAATATTTTAGACTAAGTTCATGATAATTAAGTTCATCTAATCAAATTATTTAATGAACTCCCACTTAGATAGACATCCCTCCTGTAATCTAAGTATAACATGATCCGAGTTAACTAGGCCGTGTCCGATCATCACGTGAGACGGACTAGTCAACATCGGTGAACATCTTCATGTTGATCGTATCTTCTATACGACTCATGCTCGACCTTTCGGTCTTCTGTGTTCCGAGGCCATGTCTGTACATGCTAGGCTCGTCAAGTCAACCTAAGTGTTTGCACGTGTAAATCTGTCTTACACCCGTTGTATGTGAACGTTGGAATCTATCACACCCGATCATCACGTGGTGCTTCGAAACAACGAACTGTCACAATGGTGCACAGTTAGGGGGAACACTTTCTTGAAATTATTATGAGGGATCATCTTATTTACTACCGTCGTTCTAAGCAAACAAGATGCAAAAAACATGATAAACATCACATGCAATCAAATAATAACAGTGACATGATATGGCCAATATCACATAGCTCCTTTGATCTCCATCTTGGGGCTCCATGATCATCTTGTCACCGGCATGACACCATGATCTCCATCATCATGATCTCCATCATCGTGTCTCCATGAAGTTGCTCGCCAACTATTACTTCTACTACTATGGCTAACGTGTTTAGCAATAAAGTAAAGTAATTTACATGGCGTTTCTCAATGACACGCAGGTCATACAAAAAATAAAGACAACTCCTATGGCTCCTGCCGGTTGTCATACTCATCGACATGCAAGTCGTGATTCCTATTACAATAGCATGAACATCTCATACATCACATATATATCATTCATCATTTATCACAACTTTGGCCATATCATATCACAAAGCACTTGCTGCAAAAACAAGTTAGACGTCCTCTAATTGTTGTTGCATGTCTTACGTGGCTGAAGTAGGGTTCTAGCAAGAACGTTTTCTTACCTACGTGAAAGCCACAACGTGATTTGTCAACTTCTATTTACCCTTCATAAGGACCCTTTTCATCGAATCCGCTCCAACTAAAGTGGGAGAGACAGACACCCGCCAGCCACCTTATGCAACTAGTGCATGTTAGTCGGTGGAACCGGTCTGACGTAAGCGTACGTGTAAGGTTGGTCCGGGCCGCTTCATCCCACAATACCGTTGAAGAAAGATAAGACTAGTAGCGGCAAGAAAGTTGACAACATCAACGCTCGCAACAAATTGTGTTCTACTCATGCAAGAGAACTACGCATAGACCTAGCTCATGATGCCACTGTTGGGGAACGTTGCAGAAAACAAAAATTTTCCTATGGTTTCACCAAGATCCATCTAGGAGTTCATCTAGCAACGAGTGATCGGATTGCATCTACATACCTTTGTAGATCACGCGCGGAAGCGTTCAAAGAACGGGGATGAGGAAGGCGTACTCGACGTGATCCAAATCACCGGAGATCCTAGCGCCGAACGGACGGCACCTCCGCGTTCAACACACGTACGGTCAGCGTAACGTCTCCTCCTTCTTGATCCAGCAAGGGGAAGGAGAGGTTGAGGAAGATGGCTCCAGTAGCAGCACGACGGCGTGGTGGTGATGGAGCTGCAGTACTCCGGCAGGGCTTCGCTAAGCTCTATGGAGGAGGAGGAGGTGTTGGAGAGGGAGAGGGAGGCACCAAAGGCAAAGGTAAGAAGTCCTCCATCTCCCCACTATATATAGGGGGGCCTAGGGGGGGCGCCGGACCTAGGAGATCCAATCTCCTAGGGGGGGCGGCGGCCAAGGGAGGAATCCCTCCTCCCCAAGGCACCTAGGAGGTGCCTTCCCCTTCTAGGACTCTTCCTTTTAGGGTTTCCCCCACCCTAGGAGCATGGGCCCTAGGGGGAAGTGGCGCCCCAGCCCACTTTGGACTGGATCCCTTCCCACTTCAGCCCATGGGGCCCTCCGGGATAGGTGGCCCCACCCGGTGGACCCCCGGGACCCTTCCGGTGGTCCCGGTACAATACCGGTGACCCCGAAACTTGTCCCGATGGCCGAAATAGCACTTCCTATATATAATTCTTTACCTCCGGACCATTCCGGAACTCCCCGTGACGTCCGGGATCTCATCCGGGACTCCGAACAACATTCGGGTTACTGCATATACATATCCCTACAACCCTAGCGTCACCGAACCTTAAGTGTGTAGACCCTACGGGTTCGGGAGACATGTAGACATGACCGAGATCGCTCTCCGGTCAATAACCAACAGCGGGATCTAGATACCCATGTTGGCTCCCACATGCTCCTCGATGATCTCATCGGATGAACCACGATGTCGAGGATTCAAGCAACCCCGTATACAATTCCCTTTATCAATCGGTATGTTACTTGCCCGAGATTCGATCGTCGGTATCCCAATACCTCATTCAATCTCGTTACCGACAAGTCACTTTACTCGTACCGTAATGCATGATCCCGTGACCAGACACTTGGTCACTTTGAGCTCATTATGATGATACATTACCGAGTGGATCCAGTGATACCTCTCCGTCATACGGAGTGACAAATCCCAGTCTTGATCCGTGTCAACCCAACAGACACTTTCGGAGATACCCGTAGTCTACCTTTATAGTCACCCAGTTACGTTGTGATGTTTGGTACACCCAAAGCACTCCTACGGTATCCGGGAGTTACACGATCTCATGGTCTAAGGAAAAGATACTTGACATTGGAAAACTCTAGCAAACGAACTATACGATCTTATGCTATGTTTAGGATTGGGTCTTGTCCATCACATCATTCTCCTAATGATGTGATCCCGTTATCAATGACATCCAATGTCCATAGTCAGGAAACCATGACTATCTGTTGATCAACGAGCTAGTCAACTAGAGGCTTACTAGGGACATGTTGGTGTCTATTATTCACACATGTATTACGATTTCCGGATAACACAATTATAGCATGAATAAAGACAATTATCATGAACAAGGAAATATAATAATAATGATTTTATTATTGCCTCTAGGGCATATTTCCAACAATTATGATGATATATGATGGACTGACTGAGATGAGAAAAGCTGGTATGAACTCGACCTCTTTTATTTTTGTAAATATGATGAGTCCCTCGTTCTTGATTCAGCTTATTATGAATAAACATGTTTGCAATGACAATTAGAGATCATAGTTTCTTGTGCCATGCTTGATTAGCTATGAGTTATAATGATTTACCTTGTGTGCCAACATGCTATTGAGATGATTATGATGTGGTATGATGGGGTGGTATCCTCCTTTGAATGATTTAAGTGACTTGACTTGGCACATGTTCACGCATGTAGTTGAAACAAAATCAACATAGCCTTCACGATATTTATGTTCATGGTGGATTATATCCTACTCATGCTTGAATCCAATGTTTATTAATTTTAATGCATGTACATGGCTGTTGTCGCTCTCTAGTTGGTCGCTTCCCAATCTTTTGCTAGCCTTCACTTGTACTAAGCGAGAATACTGCTTGTGCATCCAATCCCTTAAACCCCAAATTTATTCCAGATGAGTCCACCATACCTTCCTATATGCGGTATCTACCTGCCGTTCCAAGTAAATTTGTATGTGCCAAACTCTAAACCTTCAAATAATCATTCTGTTTTGTATGCTCGAATAGCTCATGTATCAACCAAGGCTATCCTTATCTTCCGTGTTAGGTGGGTTATTCTCAAGAGGAGTGGACTCCGCTCCTCACTCACGAGAAAATGGCTGGTCACCGGGATGCCCAGTCCCATGCTTTATGCAAACTAAATCAAAATTAATTGCAAACAAAACTCCCCCTGGGACGTGATGTATGTTGGAGGCACTCGTTGTTTCGAGAAAGCCATGGATTGATGCTTGTTGGTGGAGGGGGGTATAAACTTTACCATTCTGTTTGGGAACCGCCTATAATGTGTGTAGCATGGAAGATATTGCCATCTCTTAGTTGTTACGTTGACAATGAAAGTATACCGCTCAAAATACAATTTATCTCTATTTCAAAACTGAGCTCTGACACCTCTACAAATCCCTGCTTCCCTCTGCGAAGGGCCTATCCATTTACTTTTATGTTGAGTCATCACCCTCTTATTAAAAAGCACTAGCTGAAGAGCACAGTTGTCATTTGCATTCATCACTATTAATCTATGTTGGGTGTGACTATGATTGGATCTCTTTTACCATGAATTACAATGTCTAGTCAGTCCTTGATCTTTAAAGGTGCACTGCATTTATGTTTTGCGGTCTCAGAAAGGGCTAGCGAGATACCATCTTGTTATATCATATTATGATTGTTTTGAGAAAGTATTGTCATCCGAGATTTATTATTATGACTTGCTAGTTGATTATGCTATTGATATGAGTAATTATGAGACCTAAGAATTATTGCAAATATGGTTAGTTATGATCTATGTTGAAAACTTGAATGCTGGCTTGACATAGTTACAACAACAAGAGCAAACAGAGTTTGTAAAAGTTTTTCTTTCTTTCTTTCTTTCTTTCTTTCTTTCTTTCAGTCTGTCAACTGAATTGCTTGAGGACAAGCAAGGGTTTAAGCTTGGGGGAGTTGATACGTCTCCGTCGTATCTACTTTTCCAAACACTTTTGCTCTTATTTTGGACTCTAACTTGTATGATTTGAATGGAACTAACCCGGACTGACGCTGTTTTCAGAAGAATTGCCATGGTGTTGTTTTATGTGCAGAAAAATATATTCTCGGAATGACTTGAAACTCTACGGAACATCTTAGAAAAAATAATAAAAAATCCTCGCCAAAGATGAAGACCAGGGGGCCCACACCCTTCTCACGAGGGTGGGGGGCGCCCCCCCTAGGGCGCGCCCCCTACCTCATGGGCCCCCTGGATGCCCTCCGACGCCAACTCCAACTCTATATATTTGCTTTCGGAGAGAAAAAAGTCAGAGAGAAGAAATAATCACGTTTTACGATACAGAGCCGCCGCCAAGCCCTAAAACCTCTCAGGAGGGCTGATCTGGAGTCCGTTTGGGGCTCCAGAGAGGGGGATTCGTCGTCGTCGTCATCATCAACCATCCTCCATCACCAATTTCATGAGGCTCACCGCCGTGCGTGAGTAATTCCATCATAGGCTTGCTAGACGGTGATGGGTTGGATGAAATTTATCATGTAATCGAGTTAGTTTTGTGAGGGTTTGATCCCTAGTATCCACTATGTTCTAAGATTGATGTTGCTATGACTTTGCTATGCTTAATGCTTGTCACTAGGGCCCGAGTGCCATGATTTCAGATCTAAACCTATTATGTTTTCATGAATATATGTGAGTTCTTGATCCTATCTTGCAAGTCTATAGTCACCTACTATGTGTTATGATCCGGCAACCCCGAAGTGACAATAATCGGGACCACTCCCGGTGATGACCATAGTTTGAGGAGTTCATGTATTCACTATGTGCTAATGCTTTGTTCCGGTTCTCTATTAAAAGGAGGCCTTAATATCCCTTAGTTTCCAATAGGACCCCACTGCCATGGGAGGGTAGGACAAAAGATGTCATGCAAGTTCTTTTCCATAAGCACGTATGACTATATACGGAATACATGCCTACATTACATTGATGAATTGGAGCTAGTTTTGTGCCACCCTATGTTATGACTGTTACATGATGAACCACATCCAGCATAATTATCAATCACTGGTCCGGTGCCTACGAGTTTTCCATATACTGGTTCTCGCTTATTTACTTTACCGCTGCTACTGTTACAATCACTACAAAATACCAAAAACATTATTTTTGCTGTCTTTACTTTTGTTGCCGCTACCACCACTATCATATTATTTTGCTACTAAACACTTTGCTGCAAATACTAAGTTTCCAGGTGTGGTTGAATTGACAACTCAGCTTCTAATACTTGAGAATATTCTTTGGCTCCCCTTGTGTCGATTCAATAAATTTGGGTTGAATACTCTACCCTCGAAAGCTGTTGCGATCCCCTATACTTGTGGGTTATCACAAAGCAGCCGCATTGCTACTCCTTGCTTGCTCCTTGGCTCGGGCAAGCTCCGCCCGAAGGGTCTCCACGGTGGACGCTCCATCTGCAGTCACAACATATTAAAGATACTGGCATCATACTGCTCTTATCATGTGACGATCACCAGAAAGGCCACTCACCCTGTGCCTCGTCAAGCCGCTCGTTGACAAGCACGATGTCGGCATCTGCCGCATCCAGCTGCCGCTTTAGTTCGGCATACCCATCAGTCCGGCTAGCCACCGGAGCCTCCACCACCTGCACATAAAGGCAGTCTGGTTATTGCCTGGGACTATGATCTTCTGTTTTCCGCCATTCTCGACGATAACCAGAGTCTCAGGGGCTACTATCTACACAGGGCACATCTAAAAATGTGCGGTACTTTCAAAAAATACATCATTTCACGTACCTCAAAACCCATCAGTAGACTCATAAAGGCTTCATGCAGCCCGCTTTCAGCGGACGAAATCCTTTCAATCACCGTACCCATCAAGTGCGGTGCTCTTCTGAGATAACCGCCTTCTCCAGCAGATCCCTCCATACATCCGACCACGCACCAGACGGTGCCGGACTCTTTTGATTGCTCTCTTTGAGAGCTGGATACTGAGGACTTCGGGTGGACATAGGATTACGTTCTGGCCTTGCCGGATCAGGAGAAGCCCTCCACAGCGACACCTCAGGGTCGCCCGCTTCGTAAGGCGGTATGGCAGGGGGAGGCGTTTCGCTCTCCATCATCTCCGGAAGAAGATCCCCCGAAGACGAGCTCAGCTGAGAAGGGCTAAGATCCGAACTGCAAGATAAATACTTAGGTTATTTTCCTCAGAAGTAAGGTAGGATATCTTCACTATTAAATACCTTTTGATTACTTACAGCTCGTTAGAGGGCTGATCCCCGCGCGGACATTGTGCGGCAAGAACACCCTCCGAGGCAGGACCCTCTGGCGGAGATTTCTTCTCCCGTTTGAAACCTTGATTTCCGGATCTTTGGAGGTAGTCCTCTTCCTTCCCCGGGGAGAGAGAATGTCAGATTCTTCCCCTCAGTTATCCTCCCTCGCGGAGGCGCTCATTCCCTCAGTTGGAATAGGTAGCGATGGAGGCCCTCTTTCGCCCTCTTTATTCCCCCTTCATCTTCCTTTGAGGGCACTGGACAAGGTGCTGGCTCGAGCATCTTTTCCAGCACCGGATTGTCCAAGCCTTCAGGAAGGGGGGCCGAACACTGGATCATCTTCGCCTTTGTTATCCAGTCCTGGTCAAAGAGTGATTCTTCAGGATGATGTCATGATAAATGAAAGGACGGTGTGTTCGGCCATGGGATTACTTACTTGGGCAGCGGTGCGGTTGCTGCTCAGGCCCACATCCTCGGTAGTGTCCAGACACTCTATTTGGGGTCCGAAGAACGATTTGTACATCTCCTCGTGCGTCATGCCGAGGAAATTCTGAATAGTGCGCGGTCCTTCTGGGTTGAATTCCCACATATGGAGGGGCCGGGGTTTGCAAGGCTGGATTCGACGAACCAGCATGACTTGCATTACCATAACCAGACTGAAATCTCCCTCGAAGAGATCTCGAATACGGCTCTGCAGTATTGGCACGTCCTTGGCTGGACCCCAGCTCAGTCCCCTGCTGATCCATGACATCAGTTGTGGTGGAGGGCCCGAGCGAAAGGTGGGGGAAGCTACCCACTTGGCACTTTGGGGAGCTGTGACGTAAAACCACTCCCATTGCCACAATCCGGACACCTCTGGAAAGGAACCCGTTGGCCATGGAGCATCAACAATTTTGCTTATTAAAGCACCTCCGCACGCTGCGTACTATCCCTCGACCATCTTCGGCTTCACATCGAAGGTCTTGAGCCACAAGCCGAAGTGAGGGGTAATGCGGAGGAAGGCCTCACAGACGACAATAAATGACGAGATGTGAAGAAGGGAGTCTGGGGCCAGATCGTGAAAATCCAGTCCGTAATAGAACATAAGACCCCTGACAAAGGGATCCAGAGCGAGGCCTAGTCCTCGGAGGAAGTGGGAGACAAACACAACACTCTCGTTGGGTTCGGGAGTAGGGACGACCTGCCCTCGGGCGGGCAGCCTATGCGAAATTTCGGCGGTCAGATATCTGGCCTCCCTCAACTTCTTGATGTCCTCCTCCGTGGCAGAGGAAGACATCCACCGGCCTTGAAGGCTGGATCCGGACATGATTGAAGGTCCGAAGCACCTGACCTTGGCTTTGGGTGTTAGAACTCGAGGCGGGGGAGGGATTCGATTGAGCACGGGAGGGAAAAAAGTAACAACCTTGTCCCTTTATAAAGAGGGTGAATATCAAGCATCCTCCTCGTGGCCGTTTGGGACTTGCCTAAAATCTAGGAGTCCTAGGCACGGTTGGGTTACCCACGTCCGTATTGATGAGAATCCTGTAATAAGGGGAACACGATCCCTGCTTTGGCAAGACGTGTCAAGAAACCGCCTGGTGTTATGTGCGGGGCTGGTTAAATAAAAACGGTTCAAATAATTACCGTGCCTTGGCGTGATGTCATGTTGCCAAAACGTATCAGCAGATTAGATTTGTGGTAATATTATTCTCTCTACGGTGGTATGTGGAACTTATTTTACAGGGTCGGACACTATCCTTGTATTCAAATTCTTCCGTGGTGTATTCGGAGGAGGAACCCGCCTTGCAATGCCGAAGACAACACTGCGCATCGGACTCATCGTCATTGAAGCTACTGAGGGAGTCCTGGATTAGGGGGTCTCCGGACAGCCGTACTATATCCTTTGGCCGGACTGTTGGACTATGAAGATACAAGATTGAAGACTTCGTCCCGTGTCCGAATGGGGCTCTACTTGGCGTGGAAGGCAAGCTAGGCAATACGGATATGTATATCTCCTCCTTTGTAACCGACCTTGTGTAACCCTAGCCCCCTCCGGTGTCTATATAAACCGGAGGGTTTTAGTCCGTAGGACAACATACAATCAGACCATAGGCTAGCTTCTAGGGTTTAGCCTCTCTGATCTCATGGTAGATCAACTCTTGTACTACTCATATTATCAAGAATAATCAAGCAGGACGTAGTGTTTTTTACCTCCATCAAGAGGGCCCGAACCTGGGTAAAACATCGTGTCCCCTGCCTCCTGTTACCATCCGCCTTAGACGCACAGTTTGGGACCCCCTACCTGAGATCCGCCGGTTTTGACACCGACAAGGGGACTCAGGATCTATGTCGGTGTTGTAGGTCGTAGGGTTAGGTTAGTTTTCTTGCGGTGGCGCTGTGGTGGTGATGACACTGTTGAGAAGAATATATAAGTTTCCTTGGCTCCTTCTCCACCTCGTCGGAGGCGGTTTCGTCGTCGACATTGAGGAGCGCAGGGCTTGGTCTGGTTGCCTGTCTTCGGATCGGTGGATCTATGTGTAGGAGTGGTTCGTGGTTCCTCTCGATAGGTGCAGTTTTCTTCAACGACGACGACAACGACAGCGGTTCTACCGGTGCGCTGGTCCTTCGAGACCGTAGATCGAAGTCTTCCCGTCTGCCAGATGGTCCGCCCTTTACAAGGTCAGGCCGGTTTCGGGTGCAAGGATGCGGCGGCGGCGGCATGACTGCGTCACGTTCCGGCAACTGGAGTTGTGTGGTGCTCTGTGGACTGGAATGTAATTTCTGGTTTCTTTGGGTCCTTTGTACCATTGTTGATACTTTATAATTGATCCGGGGGCCTTTTCACAAAATAAATAAATCTGGGTTTTCAAAGATAAACTGAGGGAAATATGGGATAGCTACCTGCAAGGGCTCAGCAGGTTCTATGCGATGTGGTCCATATATATGGAGCTAATTGGCAAAAGGCTTCACTTGATTTGATAGGCCTCCGAAAAGCAATGCTACACATACAGGCAATTTTTTTACAGACTTAAGCCCTGTTCGGCTCCTCTCCGCTCCCCAACTGCAGCTCCCGGAGCGGAGGGAGCACCAGTGCAATTGCAGGGAGCTGCTCGAACCGAGCTCCTCGCGCGGAGCGGAGTTACAAGATCGGAGAGCTTCCGAACAGTCTCTTAGTTGCTGCCACCTTGAGAATTTAGGGCTGACAGCAACTAATTTATCTCACCCCAAATTTCCGGGATGGGGCCCATTCCCTCCAATCCGTTAATGCCATTACTCTTCGTAAGACTAAGTCTGTAAAAAAATTGCTTGTAAGTGTACCATTGCTCAACCTCCTAAGGACTGAGGCGGGGCCTATTATATTGGCTGTCTCTCTACCAGTAAAAAAAGGGAGGCAGCATTTTGGGCCAAAGTGAAGCAATTTTGGTAGGGGGCAGCCAATATTATGTGAGAATCTTTTTATATAAAATGTCATAGCGGCCATGCCCATATGCCAACAGATTTCTTTTCTTTGCGGGATAATAGATCCATCTCTATGCATATTGTGCGACAATATAGAATAGATCAGGTGTAATCAGCGAAAAAAGTTGGATCTTTAAGTTGCGAAAATCCCCAAAAAAATCATGCACATATATACCGGTTCATGCTGCAACTTTTTAATCATTATTATTACTATTTTCCTCCTGATAAATCATGCTACAAATTTAGCTGTGCGACAATATAGAATATGTCTGGTGTAATTAGCGAAAACAAGTTGGATATTTCCCAAAAAAATCATGCACATATATACCGGTTCATGTTGCAACTTTTTAATCATTATTATTACTATCTTCGTTCTGATAAATCATGCGACAGATTTAGCAAAATAGAGAAAAAAATTCGACGCCTGAGATGCACATATATACCGGTTCATGTTGCAACTTTTTAATCATTATTATTACTATCTTCGTTCTGATAAATCATGCGACAGATTTAGCAAAATAGAGAAAAAAATTCGACGCCTGAGATATTCGAACTCTCGCGGGCAGAGCCCATGTACTTAGCAGGCACACGCCTTAACCACTCGGCCAAAGCATCGTTTTTAGAAAATTTCTCACATAACTGTACATGTCTCTCTACCAAAATTCACCTAATATTGGCTGTCTCTCTACCAAAAAAAAAATACAAAAAACAAAGGGAGGCTGCATTTTGGACCATATATATGGAGCTATCTTGCAAAAGGGGAGTCTGCCTTTCTAAAGATTGAAACCATGCTGAACACAAAGCAACAGCTATATATCGACCCGATAAGCAGCCAGAAACAGGAGCATATTTCGTTTAAAATAAAATCGAATGATCCATTGCAGTTAAATCGACTGTACACACACAATTTTTTTATGCTCATCATATAACCTTTCTTAAGAACAATCACTACAAACGATAGCTAAGAAACTAAGAAAGCACGCACCGCTGACTCGTACATTAGTTCAACACAAAGCACTTCAACTAGTCTGCCCTCCGGTCACGGTCAGCATCACCGGCCTGCGGGGTCACGGAGGAGCCGGCGTCATCCGGAACGCCGACAGGGACGTCGGAGAAGGCCGCCAGGACGCGGCGGACGCTCATGCTCCGCATCGGCCGGAAGCTGAGCGACCTCGCCGCGCTGGCCGTGGAGAAGACGTCCGAGGACTTGCGCAGGATGAGGTAGACCAGCCCCTGCACGAGCGCGAACACGGCCACCTTGGCCAGCGCGTCGCCGAGCTCCGGCGAGATCGCGGCCGCCGCCTCCACCACGTTGCCCATTCCCTAAGAGGCTAAGAACTAAACCAGCTCAACTGGCCGCCGACGATGACAGTCGACGAGACTGCGAACGGGCGCGTTCGAAATGTGTAAAGTGGCTTACAGTCGAAGAGAATGTGCTCTGCTTCTGTGCCCTGTGTACAATTGGTCGTTGTTTATATATAGGGCTAGCCGGCACGCGGCTTGCGTCAAGTTGCCTTTCCGGTGGCGTGAGCCTTGCACGCAAGCGCGCGAAGGAGGTGGTGCAAGCCTCCACGTTTTCTTCCCACATCTGAACCTCATGGCCTGCCCTTGCCTTCGCTCGTCATCGTGTACTTTGTGTCTCTGTCACATGGACCTGTGTCTGGACGAACGGTCTCAACTCCGCTTTGGGAAGCGATCGTCTCCGAGGGAGTACCCTCTCCGAGGTGGCACGCATGAGTCATGGATAGCAGGGCCATTGGCTCGGAAGGCGCACTCTCCATTTGCTTGCGGCTAACCTCGATCGACTCGAAATGAGAAAAAGGCAAATCAATCGACCATTTTCGGGCGCTTTCTTGCTTGCCGGGCCCTAGCTAATGGCTGGAATTAGCAGGGCGGCATGCAGCGACAGGATAACGTGAGCTCACGTGGCGGCCATGTTTTCCGCCGGGACGCGGTGGTGGCGGTGGCCGGTTCTTGCAAGCCAAGCAATTGCATGCTCATCGATCGGTGGTTTATGGCGTCAGCCCCATGCGCGCATGCTTGGCTCACAAGTCCATTGCTTGCTGCCACAAGGCAGCTAGCTGTAGCGTCTGCGATTTGCTCTGGCGAGTGGCGAGTCACCGGGAGTCAGGCGATGCTGCTCGTGGTCAGTTTTTGTCAATCGTACAAGGAAAGCCATTGCTTTGCCTCCTCAGGCTGACGTGTACACGGTAACACGGGTGAGGCATGTGGAGGCAAAATGAATTGTAAGAAAAAGCAATTGACGGCCAAAGAACACAATGACATGCTTTGGATACCATGTCGAGTAGGACTATGTGAGAATCTTTCCAACGACGACGCTTTGGCCGAGTGGTTAAGGCGTGTGCCTGCTAAGTACATGGGCTCTGCCCGCGAGAGTTCGAATCTCTCAGGCGTCGATACTTTTTTCTCTATTTTACCAAATTATTGTCGCATAAATTAAAAGTTGCAACATGAACTAGCGTATATGGCTTTTTGGAAAGTAGTTACACCGGACCTATTATATATTGCCGCACAATATGCATAGAGATGGATCTATCTATGTAACCAAAGAAAACCGTTGGCATATGGTGGCTGCTGCGACATTTTTATGTAACCAAGGGAAAAAAATGACAAAGGACTTAATTTTGTGAAATTTGCTTTTGGAGGCTGAGTTCCATGGAGGCCTCCTTTTGCAAAATTCAAAATTCATGTTTTTACATCTTAAAAAATTCTTTAAAAAATACAGATATACACGGAGGCATAATGTACATGTGTGTAAATTTTCAGGACAAAATAAATTGAAATGAGGGCTGTGCAAAAGAAAAAAAAACAAATCTAGGGCTTTTCAACACATGATACTATTCACCTCAAACTCCAGAAATTTGTCTTTTTTGTACATATTGCATTTCAAGGTACTTCATCCTGAATTTTTACACGAATATACATTTCATCCTTGTATAGTTGCATTTTTTTTCAGATTTTTTTAATCAGAAAGTTTGAATTTTGAATTTTCCAAAAATAAAGGGCTCCATGGAGCCCGGTCACCCAAACACCATACTCCTTAGTTTTGTTGCATTATGCTCACTTGCGAAATCCTAGATCGTTGAGACCCATGCCACAACTACAACCGCGACCGAACAAGTGTGCATGCTCAAGGCCGTGATGGCCGCTTCCGTCATTGAGCGAGTGGGAGAGGTGCAGAAAGGCTGCAAAGGCAACCGTCGCTGCCATCAGAGATATCTTCCTCCTCCTCCTCCCCCCACGATGGCGACAACCACGAGCCATCATATGTCGTCCCATTGCATTCCTATATATGTGTAGTTATCATAACCTATCTATATTTGTGTCGCATTAGGAATCTATCATTGTCTAGGCATATGTAGTGTGTCGCATCTACACCTTATCTATGCTATATTTGAATTTGAAGTTGGAAGTCTGAAAATTATGCCTTTGAAATGTTGTTACATTCTGTGACGTCGAAATATATAAGTTTGCCACATATTCATGTGAAATTGTAGTAATGGAGTCATACACACACAAATTACATATAAATATGAAGTGGGAGTCTTACATAACAAATTAAAGAGAAATATGAAGAGGGGGTCATATATATACAAATTAAAGAGAAATATGAAGAAGAAGTCGTATATATACACAAATTGAAGAGAAATATGAAAAGGTAGAGGGATATGAAGGCTTTACACGTTAGCTTTGGAGTTGACAAATATTTTTAAAGAGCCCCTTTGAAGTAAATATAAAAAGGCTCGGTTTTTTCGGCATTCTACAAAAGTTGCTCTTAGACTTATTTTTATTGATTTTTGTTTAAATGTTGCCTGATAGCTAAGATGAGTGAGAGAAAAAAAATATGGTTGCATGTGCGTTGCATATGCATATTTACTACTCCCTCCATTCAGAAATATAGGATATTCTAACTTTTTCTAAATTGAATGTATCTAGACACGTTTTAGTGTGTTTGTTTACTCATTTCAATCTGTATATAGTCCATATTGGAATATTCAAAAATATCTTATATTTGTGAATGGCGGGAGTAGTTATATATAAATCCTCGTGGGATCTTGTGTCATGGACCATGCATGTCTATCAATTTTGTCAATGTGAGTGATCAGTACATAAGTTAGCAGCTTTATAGTTCACATTGTGAATTTTTCATTACAAAAACTTTTCAAACTATCCGGAAGAAAAATCTTATGGGGTACAAGACGGCAAGGTTCAATATAATGGGCACAGTGACATGATGATGGCACTAACTCTGTTTTGGGGGAAATAATCAAACATCAAACGAAATGGGCTAGGCCTTTGTCGTATTATCGGGCTCAGACCAAAACGGGTGTATGGAGCCATTGTTTCACAAAAT
>NC_041392.1:130619448-130626354 GCF_002162155.2 Triticum dicoccoides | reverse complement strand
GGACTTTGAAAATCAATGCTTTGCGAAGTTACTCATACGCCATAGCCGATTATCACATGATCTCACATGGCGCAAAAACAAAATCTGTTGTTAGTTTTAACAAGGTTTGCACGTATAAACTACCTAAAAGTTTCACTTAAAGCACCGATGACAAATTGACAAGAGAAGGAAATGATGCCACATGGTTCGAAAGAAAAAAGGATGCCACATCAACCATCACAGGAAAAGCTAGGCCCGATCACCTACGAATATCTCAATGCTTCCACACAAAACCAGTTACATTTCCCTCCAAATTCTGCTCCAAGAAACTAATTAAGTGCACTCTAGCTGACTATATTCGTCATATAGCACAACAGATTTAGTTAATAGCTGGCAGCTGTCTCTTTTCTCTGGTATATATACAAGCAATGCAAGTGTGGCGGGTATTGCTTACTGTAGAATATGTGAATTGCACGATGTATTGCTCTTCGTGCATATGCACGTATATATGGTGTACAAAGGTGGGCCATGAACCTCAACTATACAAAGAACTAGGAGGCGGTCTCAATACACAATATGCACGTAACACATATACCCAACACCCCCCGTAGTCGAAGCGGCACCGCGGCTGACGCAAAGACTGGACCGAAACTCTTCAAATGACGCCGTAGGCAAGCCCTTGGTCATGATATCGGCAAATTGTTGGGAAGTAGGGACGTGTAAAACACGAATATGGCCAAGGGCCACTAGTAGAAAACAGGGCTTTGGTCCAGGCCGGGCCAACCCATTAGTCCTGGTTCAGTCCAGAACCTGGACCCATGGGGCCATTGGTCTCGGTTCATGAGGCCAGGGGGGTGGCCGGGCTTCGTGGGGCATTGGTCCCGGTTCGTCATGCCCCTTTGGTCCCGGTTGGTGGGACGAACCGGGACCAATGGGCCTCGCTCCTGGCCCACCACCATTGGTCCCGGTTGGTGGCTTGAACCAGGACCACAGGCTTCCCTTTAGTCCCGGTTCATGCCACAAACCGGGACCAATGAGGTGCCTATATATACCCCTCACCCGCGAGCAGAGCACCCCAGTGCTCTGTTTTTCTCTGGCCGGCGAGGGGAGGCCTTTGTGGTGCTCTAGCTCACCTCCTATGTAAATGAGGTGTTCAATGAAATGCCCGAGCCACACTAGTTAAGCTTTCTCCTCTCGAAGCTCGACCTCAAAACTCCATTTTCCTCGAGATTTGTCTAGGTTTAGCGGCCCATCACATCCCACTCCCGTCTTCACCGCCGTCGATCGCCCGCACCGATCTCGTCGCCGGCACCACCGTGGTGAGCCTCTTATTCTTATCTTCTTTCTGAAAGAAAAATTTCTTACTTTAGCTAGATAGATACTTGTCTAATTTTCTTACTTTTATTATTGCTTGTTATTATATAGTATGATGGTTTTGGTATCCGCCCCCGTCGGCCCTCGTCCCGACTATGATTCGGATGTGGTATATATTATCTTTGTATAACTATTTGGTTCATTTATTGTTTATGACAATTATGCCGACCAACGTGACATATATTTTATTTATCTAGGAGGTAGTTGAACCGGAAATTCCAACCGACCCTATTGTCGAGAGGTTAAATTTAGTTGAAGAAGAAAACAATTACTTGAAGTAAAAAATAAAAAAAATTGAGGAGGAGAAGATGATATTGGAGTTGCATGTTGCGGATGTCGTCGATGATCACAAGATCAAGATGGATGCAATGCGGTTGAAGATGAGAAAGATTAGAAAATATGCCATTCATATCGAGGCTTGGTATCATTATGCCGTTGGATCAATTGTTACCTTGGTTGCGATTATGATTGCATTTGTTTTCGCATTGAAATGTTTTACATAGTTTCAATGTATGGTTTAATTAATTAGATGCTCTGGAGAGCTATATGTTGTTAGATGAGAACTATGTATGTACTTTGGTTTTAATGTGATGATGAACTTGTATTAATTTGGTCACTTAATTATCTATTCATGATGTTCTGTAATGGTTTTTGACACACTTAATTATATATAATGCACGTAGATGAACCAGCAATGGATGTACGGTGAAAGACACACCTCCGAGTACATTAAGGGCGTGCATGATTTTCTCGAAGTGGCCGAGGCAAACAAGCAGAATGGTTTTATGTGTTGTCCATGCCCTAAATGTGGGAATACAAAGTCTTACTCTGACCGGAAAATCCTTCACACCCACCTGCTTTACAATGGTTTCATGTCACACTATAATGTTTGGACGAGGCACGGAGAAATAGGGGTTATGATGGAAGACGGTGAAGAAGAAGAGGACGATGACAACTATGTGCCCCCTAAATACGGTGATGCTGCAACGGGGGAAGCTGCTAAAGATCAAGAGGAACCAGACGATGTGCCCAATGATGCTGCAACGGGGGAAGCTGCTGAAGATCATGAGGAACCAGACGATGTGCCCGATGATGATGATCTCCGCCGGGTCATTGTCGATGCAAGGACGCAATGCGAAAGTCAAAAGGAGAAGCTGAAGTTCGATCGCATGTTAGAGGATCACAAAAAGGGCTGTATCCCAATTACGAAGATGGCAACACAAAGCACAGTACCGTACTGGAATTGCTGCAGTGGAAGGCAGAGAATGTTGTGCCTGACAAAGGATTTGAGAAGCTACTGAAAATATTGAAGAAGAAGCTTCCAAAGGATAACGAATTGCCCGACAGTACATACGCAGCAAAGAAGGTCGTATGCCCTCTAGGATTGGAGGTGCAGAAGATACATGCATGCCCTAATGACTGCATCCTCTACCGTGGTGCGTACAAGGATCTGAACGCATGCCCGGTATGCGGTGCATTGCGGTATAAGATCAGACGAGATGACCCTGGTGATGTTGACGGCGAGCCCCCAAGGAAGAGGGTTCCTGCGAAGGTGATGTGGTACGCTCCTATAATACCACGGTTAAAACGCCTGCTCAGAAACGAAGAGCATGCCAAGTTGATGCGATGGCACAGTGAGGACCGTAAGAAAGACTCGAAGTTGAGAGCACCTGCTGACGGGTCGCAGTGGAGAAAAATCGAGAGAAAGTACTGGCCTAAGTTTGCAAGTGACCCAAGGAACGTATGGTTTGGTTTAAGCGCGGATGTCATTAATCCTTTCGGGGAGCAGAGCAGCAATCACAGCACCTGGTCCGTTACTCTATGTATGTATTACCTTCGTCCTTGGATGTGCATGAAGCGGAAGTTCATTATGATGCCAATTCTCATCCAAGGCCCTAAGCAACCCGACAACGACATTGATGTGTTCCTAGGGCCATTAGTTGAAGAACTTTTACAGCTATGGAATGGAAACGGTGTACGTACGTGGGATGAGCACAAACAGGAGGAATTTAACCTGCACGCGTTGCTGTTTGTAACCATCAACGATTGGCCCACTCACAGTAACCTTTCAAGACAGACAAACAAGGGATACCACGCATGCACACACTGTTTAGAAGAAACTGAAAGTATATACCTGGACAAATGCAGTAAGAATGTGTACCTGGGCCATCGTCGATTTCTTCCGACCAACCATCAATGTCGAAAGAAAGGCAAGCATTTCAAAGGCGAGGCAGATCACCGGAAGAAGCCCGCCATGTGTACCGGTGATCACGTACTTGCTATGGTCAATAATTTACACGTAATCTTTGGAAAGGGTCCCGGCGGACTAGCTGTTCCGAATGACGCTGAGGGACACGCACCCATGTGGAAGAAGAAATCTATATTTTGGGACCTACCCTACTGGAAAGATCTAGAGGTCCGCTCTTCGATCAACGTGATGCACGTGACGAAGAACCTTTGCGTGAACCTGCTAGGCTTCTTGGGCGTGTATGGGAAGACAAAAGATACACCTGAGGCACGGGAGGACCTGCAATGTTTGCAAGAAAAAGACGGCATGCCTCCGAAGCAGTATGAAGGTCCTGCCAGCTACGCTCTTACGAAAGAAGAGAAAGAAATATTCTTTGAATGCCTGCTCAGTATGAAGGTCATGACTGGCTTCTCGTCGAATATAAAGGGAATAATAAATATGCCAGAGAAAAAGTTTCAGAACCTAAAGTCTCATGACTGCCACGTGATTATGATGCAATTGCTTCCGGTTGCATTGAGGGGGCTTCTACCGGAAAACGTTCGATTAGCCATTGTGAAGCTATGTGCATTCCTCAATGCAATCTCTCAGAAGGTGATCGATCCAGAAATCATACCAAGGCTAATGAGTGATGTGGCGCAATGTCTTGTCAGTTTCGAGCTGGTGTTCCCACCATCCTTCTTCAATATCATGACGCACGTCCTAGTTCATTTAGTCGACGAGATTGTCATTCTGGGGCCCGTATTTCTACACAATATGTTCCCCTTTGAGAGGTCCACGGGAGTCCTAAAGAAATATGTCCGTAACCGCGCTAGGCCAGAAGGAAGCATCTCCATGGGCCATCAAACAGAGGATGTCATTGGGTTTTGTGTTGACTTCATTCCTGGCCTTAAGAAGATAGGTCTCCCTAAATCGCGGTATAAGGGGAGACTGACTGGAAAAAGGCACGCTGGGAGGGGCCTCAAGAATATGCAGAGACGGATATTCTTGGTCTCAAGCACACTACACAGTTCTACAGAACTCTACCTTGGTGAACCCGTATGTCGATGAACACAAGAACAGTCTGCGCTCCAAACACCCGGAGCAGTGCGACGACTGGATTACATGTGAACACATCAGGACTTTCAGCAGTTGGTTGGAAACACGTCTCAGAGGTGAGAACACTGTTTGTGATGAGCTGTACTTATTGTCCAGGGGACCATCTTTGACTGTATTGACTTACAAAGGATACGAGATAAATGGGAATACATTTTACACGATGTCCCAAGATCAAAAGAGCACCAACCAAAACAGCGGTGTCCGCTTTGATGCAGCAACCGAGAGGGGAAAGGACACATATTATGGTTACATAGTGGGCATATGGGAACTTGACTACAGACATGATTTTAAGGTCCCTTTGTTTAAGTGCAAATGGGTCAATCTGCCAGGAGGCGGGGTACAGGTAGACCCACAGCACAGAATGACAACAGTGGATCTCAACAATCTTGCGTATGCAGACGAACCGTTCGTCCTAGCCAATGATGTGGCACAGGTTATCTATGTGAAGGACATGTCTACCAAACCGAGAAAAAGAAAAGATAAGGAAGCGAATACATCATACGATGAGCCAAAGCACCACATAGTTCTTTCAGGAAAAAGGGACATCATGGGAGTGGAGGGCAAGACAGACATGTCTGAAGATTATGAAAAGTTTCATGAAATTCCTCCCTTCAAAGTCAAGGATGACCCAAGCATCCTGATAAACGATGAAGATTATCCATGGTTACGGCGCAATAAGTAAATGACACAAGCGAAGAAAAAGTGAAGACTTTCTCCCGCAACTATTATGATGATACCATGCCAACTTTGTAACAGACGAGTATGATACCATTGTCCGTTTTGTACATGCACATGCTATGTGGATGAAATTATGATACCATGCCAACTTTTAACTTTTTCAGAGTTCATTTGAAATGCTTTAATGTCTTATGGTTCGGCCCTCGTAATACCATTATTCAAATTTTAACTATTCAAATTTGAAAACTAATGGCACTAACATAAAGTTTATAATTTTTTCTAAAACTAATGGCACTAACAGAAAGTTTATAATTTTTCTGACCTAGAAGCAAAAACAATTAAAAAATAAACAAAAAACAAAAGAAAATAATAATGCAAAAAACAAAACAAAAAAACTAGAAAAAACTATTTTTATAGTAAAGTTAATCACAAACTTGTGATTCACACAAATTTCAAAGAATTCAAATTTTAACTACTTAAATTTGAAAACTAATGGCACTAACAGATAGTTTATAATTTTTCTAAAACTAATGGCACTAACAGAAAGTTTATAATTTTTCTAAAACTAATGGCACTAACAGAAAGTTTATAATTTTTCTGACCTAAAAGCAAAAATAATTAAAGAATAAAGCAAAAAACAAAAGAAAATAAATAATGCAAAAAACAAAACAAAAAAACTAGAAAAAAAACTATTTTTGTAGTAAAGTTAATCACAAACTTGTGATTCACACAAATTTCAAAGAAATCAAATTTTAACTATTCAAATTTGGAAACTAATGGCACTAACAAAAAGTTTATAATTTTTCTAAAACTAATGGCACTAACAGAAAGTTTATAATTTTGCTGACCTAAAAGCAAAAAGAATTAAAAAATAAAGCAGAAAACAAAAGAAAATAAATAATGCAGAAAACAAAACAAAAAAACTGGAAAAACTATTTTTCTAGTAAAGTTAATCACAAACTTGTGATTCACATAAATTTCAAAGAATTCAAATTTTAACTATTCAAATTTAAAAACTAATGGCACTAACAGAAAGTTTATAATTTTTCTAAAACTAAAAGTAAAAAAGAATAAAAAAAAGCAAGAATCAAAAGAAAATAAATAATTCAAAAAAATAAAAATGCCACCTTTTGGGCCACACGGCCTGCATACGTCTAGAAACCCATCTCTATATGGGCCAGGATGCAGGCCCAATAGGCCCAACAAGGCAGTGACAAGGGTAGGTAAGTACTGCCTGCATATTAGAGAGGAGCTCAGCACCTGAGCCGCAACGCAGCTTATAAACAGGTGCTGAGCTCTCTCAGCTAGCGAGGCGGGACTAAACTTTCCACCGCACCGCACCAGCGCAAGGCCTTTGGTCCCGGTTGGTGGCACCAACGGGGACTAAAGGGGGGCATTGGTCCCGGTTCGTGGCACCAACCGGGACCAATGCCCCCCTTTAGTCCTGGTTGGTGCCACCAACCGGGACCAAAGGCTGCCGCTTCCCCCCCTTTGGGCTGCTGAAAAAAGGCCTTTGGTCCCGGTTGGTGGCA
>NC_041392.1:130618391-130619438 GCF_002162155.2 Triticum dicoccoides | reverse complement strand
GCGCGCCCGCGCCCTCGCCCCTACCCCGACGCGTGCCCGCGCCCTCGCCATCGCCCACCGTTGCCCATGCCCTCGCCGTCGCCCGCGCCCTTGCCCCGTCGCCTGTCGTTGCCCACGCCCTTGCCGTCACCCGCGCCCTGCCCCGACCCCGTCGTCACCGTCGCCCTGCCTCGCCCTTCGTCGCCGTCGCCCCCTACCCCGAGCGCGCGCCCACTGCCCCGTCGCCATCCTCGCTGCCGACCCCGCGGTCCTCCTCACCTTGGTCCGGCCGGCGCCCTCCCTAGCATTTTTTTCATATATATGCTTATTTTTTCATATATATACTTGTTTTTTATATATATGATGATATATATGCTTGTTATCATAATTGTTTTTGTTCATATATAATAATGATTTTTTATAGAATATGATGTTTTTTTCATAGATGATCAGATATACGATGTATGCACGGATGTGGATGAAATATGATGTTTTTTGTTCATAGAACATGATGTTTTTTTATTCACAGATTTTTTTGTTCATGAGAGAGGCGGGGACGTCGAGGGATCATAGATGTATTTTTTCAGAATTTTCTATCGTGCATAGACGGATTTTAGACCACGGGAGCACCCCTCCCTATCGTTGCAAAAGTTGCTAAGTGATATTAAGAAGGAAGAAGAAGAAAAAGAAGGATAGGAAAAAAGAAAATAAGAAGATGAAGAAAGAATAAGAGGAGAGGAAGAAGAGGAGAAATAAATAAGAAGAGGAAAAAAGAAGAAAAAATAGAGGAGAAGAAGAAAAAATAGAATTTTTTCTATTTTTTCTTCTTCTCCTCTATTCCTTTCTTCTTCTCCTCTTTTTTTTCTTCTTTTTTCTTCGATCTTATCCTCTATTCCTTTCTTCTTCTCCTCTTTTTATTTCTTCTTCATTTTCTTATGTTTTATCGGGTCTGTCATCGTCGATATACCCCTCCCTATAACTTCAACACGTGGGGGGGGGGTCGATATACCCCCTCCTCGATAATATTATTTTCCCATGTACGTATGTCGTGTCGATATAAACTCCCGA
>NC_041392.1:130611170-130617663 GCF_002162155.2 Triticum dicoccoides | reverse complement strand
GATAACTTCAACATGAGGGGGGTCGACTTACCCCCTCCCCGATAATATTATTTTCCCATGTATGTATGTCGTCGTTGTCGATATAACCCCCTCCTGGATAACTTCGACCGTGATAACTTATACCAGGGAGCACCCCCCGGCCCTCTCGCTCGACCAAAACTCTCGAGGACACCCAAACCCTAGAAAAAAACGATGTCGGTCTCCTACCCCCTCTCACCGCGCCCCTACCCTTGAAGCATTGCCGAGGCCACCCCAAACCCGGAATAAGCTAGGTCTACATTTTCCACTAATATATCCACATGCTGTCATGTTTGTGTAATAATTGCAATGTTGTAATATTTGCAGAAACAATGGAGTTCGGACGAGACGAGGAACAAGAACAGGTGTTGGGGGACATAATCTTAGCCGGAGGTGATGTCATGTCGTATCTTAACGACAATGATGGTCTGGAAGCAGAACAGGGTGAAGAAGAAGCAGGCTACGGTGATCGAAGAATGGAGGAGGAAACACATGATTATGATGGCTCCGGTGACCCAATGCTGGTGCAAGAAGGAGCCCGTAGTGACGGCTACGGTGACCGAACAGAGTCCGGCCAGGTAAATATATTAGTTAAGCCTGTGATGACTAGATAATTGATGCATTCATTGTTTTGGTATGTACACATATTAATTAACTCTCGTCTAATTATACTTTTTTCTAGCCCTCCGGATCGAGCACAACTTCGGTAAAGAGACGAGGCCTGAAGAAAAAGTTGCGCTCGGATGAAAGGTTTGAGATCACAGAAATCGCGCGCGATGGCATGCCGATTGAACCCATCCGGACAAAGGAATTATTTTCTGCTCAGTGCGGGGTTCTTGTTAGGGACAAGATCCCGATCAGCATCCAGCAATGGTGTAAGCCTAAGAACGAAGACCCTGAGGTGTCTTATGTCAATGATATGCAGAAAGATGATCTTTGGACTGAGCTGAAGGCAAATTTCACCCTACCGCCAGAGGAGGATCCGGAGAAGCCAGTTAAAGATCAATTAATCAAGTCTCATGCTCTTAAGAAGATGGCAGAGCTATTCAGGAGGTGGAAGAAAGAGCTGAAAACGTTTGTTGACAACGAAGAGACACCAGAATTCATCGGCAGATATGAGAAGATCAGAGATCACTGGCCCGCATTTGTGGCCTACAAGACATCGGAAAAGAGTAAGAAGATGTCAGGGACAAACAATAAAAATGATGCAAAGAAGAAGCTTCACCATCGCACGGGGTCAGGTGGCTACTGTCGTGGTTCTAACTCTGACAGTGATGTAGGGGGGTGAATATGGAGAGGCTAGATCTTAGCTATTGGGAAGTTGTTACACGCGAGGTTTACGAGTTCAGGCCCTTCTCAGAGGAAGTAATAGCCCTACGTCTCGGAGCCCGGAGGCGGTCGACTGGATTATGCGTGTATGGATTACAGGGGTCCGAACCCTTCACACTGAGGAGGGGGGTGGCTTATATAGAGTTCGCCGGACCCCTCCTGCCCTCAGTAATGCAGGGTTTAAGGTACATTTAAGGTTGGGAGTTACTGGTAACGCCCCTAATTAAGTGCTATAATGATCATAAAGACTACTTAACAGCCGACCGTTTGCCTGTGGAGTGACTTTAGGTCTCCTGGCAGTCGAGTAGTTGGCTTCATGGTCGAGTGATAGCTTCTTGGTCGAGTGTCTTGAACCCGTCGAGTGGGATACCTTCAAGTCGATTGAAAGGTGACTTCTTCTAGGGGTGTCCTAGGGTAGGACTCTTTGGTCAGGTCCGTGTCCCTACCCTAGGTACATGTCTTCATCATCAGCCCCCGAATGGATCGAGGTTAGAGTGGGGAAAGAGTTGGGGATCTTTCCGACTGGTTCTTCGGGCTATGTGAGCGCCTCGTTTTGGGTCAATCGTCACGGATGACGTTGCCAACCTTTTTCAGTCGCCTTGATCCATTCCAGGCCTTTCGTCGAGTGAATTTCTTTGTTTGTGACATACCGAGCGCCGGCGCGATCGGGGTCTTCTGTTTTGACAAGGTGTCCTGCGGCCTGCGGATGTCGTGGGATTCGGATTTTGGGAACCGCGCGGGATGGGAGCGGCCGCAGTAATCGGAAGCGATAAAGCGGAAGCCCCTCGATTCCCGCGTTGCCTTTTTCGCCACGTACCGCGCGCGCATCTGCTGCGGGATTTGACTGGATGGCCTGGGCCTACCAGTCAGCCACTCGGAAGCGGTCCCTTATAAATCGCTGATTCGGGGTCTTCAAGCAGTGCGCTCTCTTCTCCTCCTTTCTTCCACCTCTCCCCCTTCGCAAGTCCTTCCGCCACCTCCGTTCTCGCGCCAGCGCGGCAGGCCCGTGCGAGACTTCGCCGACGACGATGACGAAGAGCAAGACCTCCGCTCTGGAGCGCGCGAAGAAGGCGGCGGCGGCGGGGAAAGGGAAGAGGTCTGCTCGGGGCGGATCCTCCTCCAGGACCGCTCTGCCCAAAGGTTGGATCCAGGGCGACTGGATGCCATCGGTGCTCTGGCAAGAGGATCTCGACGACATGGTCGAGGGGGGAGTCATTCCCCATGAAGCTGCGCGTCTTCCAGGGGGAGAGATCGAACCTCAACCCCGCGACGGTGAGTGCGTTCTCCTAGCCACCCACATCGACCGAGGGTTTTCTCTGCCGTCCCATCCTTTCTTCCGGAGTTTCCTGAATTTCTTCAGAGCGCAGCTCCACCACTTCACTCCCAACTCCATTGTCTACCTTGCTGCTTTCATCTCCATGTGTGAGGCTTTCTTGGGTTGTCGACCCCATTGGGGACTCTTCAAACACATCTTTACCTGCCGTTCTCAATCGGTCAAGAAGGCTAAGTCGAGTGACGAGAGGACGCAGGTGATCCAGCTGTGCGGGGGCCTGGCGATCCAGATGAGGGGGAAGAGTTGTTTTCCATCTATCACCTTCCCGGAGTCGGTCCGTGGCTGGCAGTCGACCTGGTTCTACTGCAAGGACGAGGCGACCCCCGGACAGTCGACTGGTCTTCCTGCTTTTTCCCTCGACCGAGCCGAGAAGCCTGCCTCTCTGAAAATCGCGCCGGAGGAAAAGGCCCAAGTCAAGGTGCTGGCAGGTCGAGTGGTTGAGCTTGTCCGCGAGGGCGTGACTGGTATGGACCTGCTGGAGGTCTTTCTTCAAAGGCGCATCCAACCGCTCCAGGCCCGCGACCATCTGATGTGGCTGTATGCGGGTCTTGACGACACCACTCGGGTCCACCCGAAAGAGGTCACCGACGATATGGTGGAGGGGTGGCTGTCGAGCATCACGGGGAACAAAGACAACCCCCGAGGAGCCAGGAGGGTAACCCCACTCGACAACTCATACGAGGTGGACCAGGTATGTCTTTGTGCTCCTGACTGATATCTTGTCTTTTGCATTGGTCTTCTTTGAATAAGTCGATTGACTTTCGTCTTGCCTGTTGTTTTCCAGGCGACCACCGAGATGTACTCGACGCCCAACGGGGCACAGGGGTCGACTGAGGAAGGGGAGGCGAGCGGAGGCGAGAGCGGGGACGACCAAGGCGAGTGGGAGTCCGACGGTGAGGGAGAGGGAGGCGACGACATCTTCTCCAGCGAAGGGGAGGAGGAGGAGGTTGAACCCCCTCGCCCGGAGGGGCGATCCAAGCTCACCCACGATCCAGCGCGGGAACATGGCAAGGTGACCGCTCCTGTTGGGCAGTCGTCGAAACGCCCTGGGACCTCTTCTCCTCCGCCGACTGGGAAGGCTCCCAAGCATCCACGAGCGACGCCATCGAAGCCGCCCAAGGCTCTGCCCAAGATGAAGTTAGTTGTTCCTACCATTTCCGGGTAATAATAAGACTTGCTTTTCTTTGTCGACCGTGGACGGATCCTTGGTCGATTCACTGAACCAACTGATTGACTTTCGAGATTTGCAGCGGTGCTACTTCTGAGGTCTCCGCCAGGAATGACGACCAAGAGATGGAGGACGTTGTTACCTCCAACCCTGGTACGATTGCTGACGTCCTGCCTTTGAGTCGACTGAACCTTTATTGCTACTCTGGTCGATTGAATGTTTTCCTTGTAGCTCCTCCTCATGCTATCGACCTCCCGGATGACGACGACGACGGTCCGTTGAGAGTGAGGAGGCACAAGAGGGCGTTGGCTGACAAGAACCCCCAATCCGCTCCGGCGTCCGAGGCCGTGGCTCGGGATGGTGGTGACACCACTCGGGCTTCTGTGACCTTCGCTGTTCCTCTAACGAGTGCGCGGCCTTCGACGTCGACTGCGGATTCACCTTCGCTTTTTGCTGCTACCCCGTCCCTGAGGACCAAGCGGCTGCTGCAAAGGAGGCTATACGCCAGGCGGGGATCATGATGGAGCAAGTGAAGATGGCTCGGGAGGCCAGCCAAGCAGCCTATGACGCGAGTTCAGCTCTTCAGAGCAACATCCAGGTTAGTCGACTCGACACTTGGTCTGTTATGATATGCTGTTTGAAGAGTCTCTTTTCCGAAGATCTTTTGTATCTGTATCTGTACACCCTCTGGGTGTGTCGGCCAATCCTTTGGACGAGTGGGGGCACGCTAAGTGCACCCACTAGGTGTAGTCCCCGAGACTACGGTGGACTGCTGGCAGTCAACTGTAGTCTTTACATTGTGTTGCTGTAGCTGTATTTCTTCACTCGGTTTGGTCGGGCCAGGTCGAGTGGAATTGTATCTGGTCGACTGCGGGCAGTCGACTTTTTTTTGGGTCGAACCAGTGGGGGCACGCTGAGTGCACCCACTGGATGTAGTCCCCGAGACTACTGTCAAATGTTTTTGATTTGGCTGTGGTCTTAGAAACGTCATCATTGTCTCTTAGTTACTCGGAAGCAACTTACGCTATACCGAGTTGGAGAATCAGCAGATCCAGCTCAACCTTAACTTGAAGCTTGCTTAGGAGAATTTGAGGAAGGTGCAAGAAGAAGCGAAAGGTATGGCTGGTGAGGTTCTCTATTCTTAACGGGTGGCTTTTCTTTCTTCTCCATTCTTGATGTTGGTTCCACTTGACGCGCCACAGATAAACTGGAGGAAGCTCTGAAGAAGAAGGACCAAGACCTTGCAGAGGCACAGAAGGAGGCCTCAAGCAAAACAAAGCTTGCAGAGGAGAAATTGGCTTCGGTCGGAGCTCTTGAACAGGAGAACTCCAGACTGAAAACCGCTCTCGAGACAGCTAATCGAGATGCCAGTCGAGTGAAGAAGGAGAAGATGGCTCTGCACGACAAGGCGGGTGAGCTGGTGGGGAAGGTAAAAGATCTGGAAGCTTATCTCGGTGGACTTTCCAAGAAGTTGTTCGTCATGCTCGAAGGTAATTACTCTGCCCCGACTGTCTTGTAGTTTGCTGAGCCTGCGTAGGGCCACTGTCTTACTCTTGAATCGTGTTTGCAGAATTCTGTCAGAACTTTGAAGAGGAGACCAGTCGAGTGGAGCCAAGCTTGGACCCTGTTAACTCTCTTGTGAAGGACGAGGCTGCCATGAACGTGCTCCAACTGGAGTCTCATGTTACCAGCGTTGTTGATTATCTGGCTCGGCTGAAAGTTGCAATGTCGCGGATCGACACATCACTCTGGCCTGGGACGACGCTTCAGAACGACCTCGAGTCTCTGATGGCTCGACTTAACGAAGTCCCAGATCGAGTGGCGGAATGGAAGAAATCTTCTGCTAGATGCGGTGCTGATGTCGCTCTATCTCTGGTCCGCGTCCATTGCAAGGAGGCGCGAGAAGAAAAGCTGGCGGCCATCCAAGTTGCAAATACCAGGAAGCACAGCTTTCAAGACTTCATGGAGACCTTCATCGCCGCTGCCACCCGTATTGCCGACGGGATCGACTTGGATGAGTTCGTCGCCCCTTCCAGTCCTCCTCCTGAGGAGTGAAAAACTTTAAATTTACCTCGGAATGCCGAGTGGATTTGTAACCGTTAAACTTTGCCTTAAATTTGCCTCGGGATGCCGAGTGGACTTGTAACAGTTAAACTTTGCCGAGCCGCGGGCTCGAGTACTTTGAGGTCTGGGACCTTTTAGGCTTTATCCGAAATCAATTTCTCGTCGGGCATCTTCATGGTTAGATTCGTCGAGTGGAACTTGATCTTCACTTGGAATGACCTTGTATTTGCGGCGCAATTCCGAAGGGGGAGTTAGCAGTCGACTCGCGGATTGGGTCGAGTCTTGAACTTAGGCGAGCACTGGGCTGCAGCTAAGCCCCCGAGTGGGAGGTTTGCTCTCCACTTGGTAGGATTTTTAAACACTTAGGCGAGTGCCGGACTGCAGCTAAGTCTCTAAGTGAGAGAATTTAGGAGAGTGCCGGACTGCAGCTAAGCCCTCGAGTGGGAGGATCGCTCTCCATTTGGTAGGATTTTTTCAAACTTAGGCGAGTGCCGGACTGCAGCTAAGTCTCTAAGTGAGAGAACTTAGGTGAGTGCTGGACTGCAGCTAAGCCCCCGAGTGGGAGGTTTGCTCTCCACTCG
>NC_041392.1:130607032-130611160 GCF_002162155.2 Triticum dicoccoides | reverse complement strand
CGAGTGCTGGACTGCAGCTAAGCCCCCGAGTGGGAGGTTTGCTCTTCACTCGGTAAGATTTTTAAACACTTAGGTGAGCACTGGGCCGCAGCTAAGCCCCCGAGTGGGAGGTTTGCTCTCCACTCGGTAGGATTTTTTCAAACTTAGGCGAGTGCCGGACTGCGACTAAGTCTCTAGGCGAGAGGACTTAGGCGAGTGCTGGACTGCAGCTAAGCCCCCGAGTGGGAGGATCGCTCTCCACTCGGTAGGATTTTTTCAAACTTAGGCGAGTGCCGGACTGCAGCTAAGTCTCTAGGCGAGAGAACTTAGGCGAGTGCTGGAGTGCAGCTAAGCCCCCGAGTGGGAGGATCGCTCTCCACTCGGTAGGATTTTTTCAAACTTAGGCGAGTGCCGGACTGCAGCTAAGTCTCTAGGCGAGAGAACTTAGGCGAGTGCTGGACTGCAGCTAAGCCCCCGAGTGGGAGGTTTGCTCTCCACTCGGTAGGATTTTTTCAAACTTAGGCGAGCACTGGGCTGCAGCTAAGCCCCCGAGTGGGAGGTTTGCTCTCCACTCGGTAGGATTTTTTCAAACTTAGGCGGGTGCCGGACTGCAGCTAAGTCTCTAGGCGAGAGAACTTAGGCGAGTGCTGGACTGCAGCTAAGCCTCCGAGTGGGAGGTTTGCCTATGGAGTGACTTTAGGTCTCCTGGCAGTCGAGTGGTTGGATTCATGGTCGAGTGATAGCTTCTTGGTCGAGTGTCTTGAACCCGTCGAGTGGGATACCTTCAAGTCGATTGAAAGGTGACTTCTTCTAGGGGTGTCCTAGGGTAGGACTCTTTGGTCAGGTCCGTGTCCCTACCCTAGGTACATGTCTTCATCAGCTACCTCAAAAGCCCGGCCTATGTGGGCCAAGGCTGAGAATGATCTGCTTGATAAAGGGATCGAACCAGAGACAATGAACTGGCCAGACCGTTGCCGGACTTGGTTCTTCGGGGCTGGCGGAACCATGGACCCTGTATCAGGGAAATGCGTTTGGACGGACGAGCAAATGAACATACCAGTCAAGAAGCTAAAGCACTATATCGATGCAGCGCAGCAAGGGACGTTTGTTCCAGACAGAGAGAACGACGAGCTCACAATGGCCCTCGGGAATCCTGAGCACCCTGGACGGACACGAGACACGACAGGCTCCGTTCCGTGGAAGGCTGGTTTTCCGGACGCATGCGGTTACAAATGCCAGGAGAGGAGGAAAAAAGTGCAGCAGACCCAACTGCAGGCGCTGCACGCAAGGGTACAAGCGATAGAGGAATGAGAAGCAAATCGCAGCAAACAAACTGCCGAAGCTTCCCCCAAAGCTACCCCGCCATCTCAGCGGAGAAGCAGCATGGCTTCCACCAAGCTGCTTCAGCCGGAGCATGTCTTGACGGCTCCTGCCAGCTATCCCGTGGATGCTATCACGGAGTCTCAAAATTGCCACCTTATAATGCAATGGATGAATTTGAAGGTCAAGGCGGCTGTTGGCTCTGTTTTTCCTACCGAACCCGGCGCAACTTTTCACTGCCGGCCGATTCCAGAAGGATATGCTAGGGTGATGGTGGATGAAATAACAGAGGGATTTGAGGACCTCTAGCTTGACCACCCTACTGGTGAAGGGGAGACTCGGCTGGGTTCTGCTCTGAAGACTCCATGCCTATGGCGGAAGGAGCTCATCAACCTTCCGAACTGGACGCCTACGCCTCCTCCTCCGACGAGTCAGGGCACTCCGCCTCCTCCTCCGGCGAGTGACGATCAGGGCACTCGGCCTCCTTCTTCGGCGCATGGCGGCACTCCGCCTCCTTCTCCACCCGCGCCGGCGCGCCCGAGCAGCCAGCCTCCTCCTTCTTCGCCTCGTCAGCAAGGGCGAAAGAGACCCACCGCCGCTTCGGCTGCTCCGGCGCGTCGTAGTCCTTCTCCTTCGCCTTGTAAGCAAGGAAAGAAGACAGCCGCAGTCGCTCCGTCTGCTCTGCCGACGTCTAGCAGTACAGCCAGAGGCGGGAGGCAATACAGATTCGGTCCTTCTCTGAAGACTCCTGAGAAGTTACCATACGAGAGGACCCCGGAGGAGAACGCCGAGATCGCGCGAGCCGAAGTGAGGAACTTCTTTGAAGGGGTGAAAGCAAAGAAACATCCACCTCCGGAGGAGAAGGTAGATTCGGTGAAAGTGAAGCACACTCTGGCTGCCCTGAAAAAACCCGCAAAGTCTCCGCCGAAAGGCAACTATGAGTGCATTATTGAAAAGTCATTTGTTGAAGCGGAGCGGTCGGGAAGTACTGTCAGTGATCAAAGGTTAAAAGAACGACGAGCTGGGAAAAAAATTGCCCAGCTCAGCGAACAAGCAAACCAATCATGCCCCCCGCTCAAGGTGCTTACTAATGATCCGAGGATGGTGCCCGGTTATAGCAATCTTGGAGATTACCTGCCCGATGATGTACATTATGAGTTCTTGGAGGTGGAGGAACACAAATACGAGTACGGGAAGCCTCTCGTCAAAGATGAAAGATCTCTAACAACGATGATGCGAAGATTCCATGATTGGTACATGAAAACCTGCAGAGAGTTTGGGGGGAGGAATACTTTGATGCTGAGAGTTAGAGAGGAGCATGACCTCGTTGGAATTGAATTGTTGAATGTTCCATTTGAGGAGTTCTTCCAGTTTTTCATTCAAAAGGCCCTCGATAAAGCAACGGTCACTTGCTACTGTCTGTAAGTAGTACTACTTCTGTCATTAAGTCTCTCTATATAGGTCAGCTCTTTCATTGCATGTATTTATAATTATCCTCACTATATTATGTAGATTGAAGATCGCCGAATTGAAGAGAAGACAAATCGGTGATATTGGGTTCATTAACACAAATCTCATAGATGCAACTGAGGTTAAATATCGTGCCAAAGATACCGAGGCCAACTTGCTACAATCGTTGGTAATAAATGAAAACAAAGATATAATACTCTTTCCTTACAACTTCAAGTGAGTATTACTGTCTTGTGCATATTCGGTTTCCCTTATTAGTCCAGGTTATAGTAATGTAATTGATGAGTTATGCATGCGTGCACAGGTTGCACTATATTCTCCTAGAGATTAAGCTTGAGCAGGGACTAGTAACCGTCTTAGACTCGAGACGAAAAGATCCCCAGGACTATGCAGACATGACTCAAATGCTCGAGAAGTAAGTTAAATCAATCATTATCCACCATATCAGCAACTTTGTTCATTTCCTGATATCAAGTAATTGTTTTCTTTGTCTGACAGGGTTTGGAGAAAATTCACCAAAAAAGCTCCAGGACTGCCGAAGAAGCTGCAATTTAGACACCCGAAAGTAAGTACTATAGTAACACGTTCCGCGCATCTCCTAGTGATTCAAGCGCTAGTTTCATCAATACCATTTGGCATGCTTGCTTATCAGTTTGATTGACCTCTATTTCTTGTAAAGTGGTTGTGGCAGGAACAAGGGAATGATTTCTGTGGATACTACGTTTGCGAGTCCATCCATCACACGACCTGTGAACGGGGGTACTCTGACGAACAATATGAAGTGCGTAAGTAATAATATTCACAATTTTATTTTATTACCATCATTTGTGTTGAGTTTCATTTATTCATATATATATATATATATATATATATGTATTGACCCCCTTCTTCAAATTAGATATTTCGGATGCAGGATGAACTCCTAGCACCAGATCGTATCTGAGCAATTCAAGAGGAATTGGCGGCATTCTTCCTTGACCATGTGATCGTTGAAGACAGAGAATACTATGTGGATCCTGTGTTCATATATAATTAGGAGATTATATTATAAGAGATAATTATTGTATATATGTAGCCGGTAGTGTCGGATAGATATACGAGAACTTGTTGTTCGACCAATATCTCGGAGAAGGAGAGGTGGTTGATATCAGTTATCTCTGTATGCATATATGTTCATGACGATCTTCTGTTTCCTTCGTTTGCTTACTAGCTAGCTAGGGTGTCTAGTCATCTCTATACATATATAGTACGTAGCGTCGACCAAGCACAGATATAAGAGAGGACACTTCTCTCTATTAATTAGCTAGATAACACAATATATGAAACACTTAATTAACCTCCCAAAACCCCCAACCCCCC